>NW_026054793.1:600000-873838 GCF_022836535.1 Colletotrichum spaethianum
CTTGGCCTTGTGTTGCGGCGTTTGCCATGCACCTGCACCTTTGCCGCCCTAGAATGTTCTGGTTAGTCTAAGAGGCCATCATTGGATCCATTGGAGCATCACGTGAAGGCAATAGCATGCATTCGGATGAAACTTACCTTGCTTCTCTTTGCCGGGTGGGCATTGCCGCCTCCAGAACTGGGCTGCTTCCTCTTGGAATCCGACATTGCAAGAGATGAAAGTTATACAGTTGTGTATGGCCCACGACTGGAAATTCGTTTCTGCCCAATTCCTTTGGATGAAGTCACGTATGAGGTGGATCTGTGTGAAGAGGGTGGTGGCTGGTGATGGGAAGAAGCTAGGTGCACATCACGAAAAAGGAAATTACTGCCACACCGCCCAGAGGCAGTAAAATGGAAGGCCCAGACCCGCCGCCTCAACTGCCATCCAGCGGGCTGCGTAGTCAACTAAATACCGGAAACCTCACCCAGCGATGATTGATTCTAGGTCTTGACTTTTCGGAGTGGGAAATGAGCATTGGATTTTTCTAATCTACAGCTACAGCACCAGCCATGAACCGATTGGGCTTCAGTGGGGTTTTGGTAGCACTCGACGACTTCCTGGGTCTACAACCTGTTACTTGGACATTGGTACGACGTTGAACACCGCTGAAGCCTAGGAGTTCAGTGCCGATGGACAAGAAGGGAATAGCAGATCTAGAGCTTTTACACTCCGACGACTCATTGCCGCCATATCCAACTGAGCTAAGAGGCCAGGTAGTACGGAGAAGCAGCTTAGAATTCCCTCCGTTACCACCACGTGTGCCAAACTACTCCTCGCATAAAAATACGGAAGTTTTACAGTGTGTTCTAGATTCTTCACTACCAGGTCCAGCGATGCTGGCTTACACGGTTGGACACATGCTGAAAACCTATGGTTTTGGGGTAGAACAAATGCAACAAAATCGAAGACTGGTTTACATCTACTCCAAAGCATTTTTTACCATTACCAAGCCAATTCCCAGCCCATTGCCAGGAATCCATCAAGTCTAGTCGTGCGCCATCGAGTTCAACTTTTCCTGTGCCCCCACGTGCCTGTTGTTCCTCTACTCGGCCCTTGCATTGTTCCTGGCACTTGCCTCGGCAGTCATGATGAGAGACCTCGGAGCATCCTCTTTGGGAAGATAGAGCTCGACGAACTGCAGTGTCGTGGGGTTGTTGAAATCTTTGTCGGTGAGGAGCTTCTCTAGCTCGTCCTTGGTCTTGACGACAAACTTCTTGGCCGTCTTATCAGTGCCGCCAAAAACAGTCGCGAGCTCCTTGTACTCCCATTGGACGATGTCATTGTATTCGGCCTCCATGCCATGAATGAATCGCTCGATAGTATATCCATCATTGCAGATGACGAAGCTTGATTCAAATGTCAATAAGCCGGGTAGATGCACAGGGTAAGGATGACCTGGACTCACATTGTTGTTTTCAAGCCATGACGGAGCATGGTGGTGACCTCCTGTGCCGTGAGCTGGAAGGAGCCGTCACCAACAAAGAGAATCGTTCTGCGATCTTGGCCTGCATCCTTAGCAGCAAGCGCAGCACCCTGAGCAGCGCCAACGGACCAGCCAATACTTCCCCAGAAAACTTGGCTCAAAGCTGTCACGCCAGCGGGAAACTTCGTGTCCCAGATACCAAAGTTGGCAGTGCCGGTCTCAGTGACTACGATGTCATTCTCACGGAGGTAGTTGCCAACTCTGGGCCACAGATAAGCCTGGGTGATGGTTTGGGAGGGGTCTGAGTTCGGGCTGGGCACTCTGTTGATCACTTCCCGAGTTGTCGTGATGGTAAGTTTGGTCAGGTCGAGGCGTTCAGTAATCTTGCGCAGCACACCACGCATGGTGATTCCGGGATATTCGGAGTAGCGCACCCTGGTGTGGGTGCTGTGGAAGTCAATGGTGTTAAGTTGTGATGTGCGGTAGGAGAATCCAGCTGTGTTAAAATCACTCTATGACGGGATCAGCGGGTTGTACGTGGCTCAGGTTAGCAGTGTAAACTTACCTTGAGACCACCGACGGACAGAATCAGGTCCGAGGACTCTACACGCTCAGCGACGTCGGGTTGCGAAGCGGTACCAGCATACACGCCGCCATAGCTGGGGTGAGTCTCATTGACGGCACCCTTGCCCATGGGGGTGACAAACACGGGGATTTTGGCCTTCTCGAGGAGAGCATGGACCTCTGGCAGAACGCGGTGACGGATGGCGCAAGCATCGATGAGCATGATGGGGTTCTTTGCAGCGTGGAGCGTCTTAAGGATTACATCGACGACGTACTCCTCTCTGACGGGATCGTTGGTAGCTTCCTCCAAGCTGATGGGGGTCTGCAGTCTTTCGCCCTCGATCTTCTTCTGAACCATGTCGGTGGGGAGCATGATGTATACAGGGCGACTGCGGATCCAACATTCTCTGAGCGCATGGTCGATCTGGTTGGCGATCTCAGCTGGGTTGTTAAGACGGGCAACATCACAAGAGATCTGAGAGCTCATATTGGAGAAGACGTTGAAGTCACCATTGCCGAGAGTGTGGTGCAAGAGCATGCCGTTCTTCTGGGAAACAGTAGACGGGCATCCGACAATGTGGACAACAGGGATGTGCTCCGAGTAGGCGCCCGCAAGAGCGTTGATGGCCGAGAGCTCGCCGACACCGAAGGTGGTAATGATGGCCGAGATGCCCTTGACACGAGCGTAACCGTCGGCAGCATAGCCTAGTAATAGTATTAGTGTATTGGGCACTACAGTAACTACCGACCAGGTGCATCATGGGGCTTACCGGCGTTGAGCTCGTTGACGTTGCCAACCCACTTCAGACCACATTCAGGGAGGTAATCAAGGGCAACGAGATTGAAGTCCCCGGGAAGACCGTGAACGGAGCGAACCCCAACTTCGTGAAGTCTTTTGAAGAGATATTCAACGACGTCGACGGGCTGTTTCAGCCCTTGAGTTCTGATATCAGCCATTGTTGGGATGATGTATAATGGCTGGCTATTAGAGAAGAGGTGGCCTTCGATGCTGCTATGAGGGTTGATGTGAGAATGTGATTTTGATGTCTGGGTCCGAGACGAGAATATCTCCTCTTACAAGACAAGAGGCAGAGCTGTTTATATCTAGTTCTCAACTCTTAGAGATGTGGCGATGTCGCTCTCGGCCGGACTCACTCGATGTCATCGGATGGCTTGACTAGGGTCATCAAGTCAGGCCACTGGTCATTGCGAGGCGAAACGACAGGGTTGTCAGCGATGGGTAGTATGTTAACGAAGCTCCATATTCGTATAGTATAAAATGAAAAAAGTAATAGAAAGGCTCTCAAGGTGGTTGAGCGCAGGCGGCTAACCGGTCTCGCCTTCTAGCGGGATCCATGCATATTGGGACCGGGATCTGGACCGGGATCTAACGATGAGGTGGAAAGACGGGAGACGGTAGCGTTGTCACCCAGTTGGGCACAGGCGAGAATGAAGGCCCAGCAGCAGACAATGGTCTATTGCACCAAGAAAAGCTAATGACAGGACAAGACTGATGTAACTAAACACGCCACGCAAAGATGCGGCCACCAATACGCCGGGCCCATGCCGGATCAAGGCGGGGGGGGGACGGAGCTTTTCGGTGTTATAGAAAAGCATAAACCTCACTCGAGGTCCCAGATATTCGAGCGGAAAGGGGTCGTATCTCGCTCCTAACGAGTCGAAGTATCCATTGCCGTCAAGAAATGGGACGAGAAGGAGGACACTGTGCATGAGAATTGCTGGGGTTACAACATGATGGAACAGGAATGAATCGATCAGTTGAGTTGCATCAATGGCCAATAGGGCGACGGTGCAAATGCAGTTGGAGCAGGGAAGAATGTGACATTGTGGGCTGCATTTGGCCCGGACCATACTGGACCAACAAACGTCGCTACTGCCGCTCTGCTCCCTGTCTCTATGCTGTTGTGTAGTGCGTTGGTCTGTCTATTTCCGACCGAAGCAGCGAGGAAACCGAAAGAAGCGAAGCTACAGCGGACCACAGCGGACTAGGTGGTCCGGTGTAGCGGATATCCACTCGGCGCACCCGGGAGACAGTACCTTACCCCATTCCTCAGACCAGTTCCGAGCTGCAAATCCACCAAGGGGCTCAGAAAGTGTAACCACTTCACACTCGACTAACAACCACATCCAGCATCCACCAGTGCCATACATCCGACTATTCCCTGACAGCGTGGGATGTGCGCCCGTCTTGCCGGGATCCTGCTGCCGGACCACGCTGTCTAACTCACTTTCTCTCTGCCTCCACTCGTCAAGAGAATAATGAAGACCATGTTGACGAACGGGATCTACGCTTGCCCTGGCCCGTCAGACTTAGCTGAGCCGCATGAATGCATCACGGAAGCCTCGCTCCTTGATTCACCATTTTTGCCTTCGTTGCGCAGCTTGCGCAGCTCAATTATTTTTCTGGCCGCCCACCTGCAATTCAGGTATCCTAGTCCGCACTTGCCTCATTCCCACAAACTTTCCACATGATCTGATGTTAGCGCCAACCTTCGGCCCTGCTACGGTGCCATCTGATAAGTAAATAAAACTACTCAGACACCACGATGAGCATAACTATGGGAACTGTGGATTCAGGTTCGGATGTTCGTAGTCTCGGTCTTGGACTGTCGCTAGAAGATCGGCTCGCCTCTCGTTGTTGTTCATTGTTCAGAGGCATTCCGCGGTTCTGTTGTTCATGCCGAGGACAACCGACTGCCCTTGTCTTTGTCAACACTGAGTATTATCTAATAGGTAGACGTTGTAACTATTGTATGGAGCCATTAGTATTGATCGTATTCTCCTGTCCAGAAAATGGCACTTGTGCAGATCCTCGACGTCCTGCTTGTCCTCAGCTGATTTCGCAGGCAATGATCTGGATTCAAGTGCATACCAGAGACAAGTACTACCGACGCTTTGATATCAACTACAAGCAGGACTGCTCTGGCACACATGGGGCAAACGAAAAGTGATGTTGGTAATGATTGGAGAAAACGGGACAATCATAGTCCTGTCTTGTACATGTGAAGTGTATTCTACATGTGATACAATCGTGTGTTGTATATACTGGCCCCAAAGAGGGCAGTTTCCCCCCCAAAAGTGTCAACGCCACGCCCATGATGATGCTGCCCGAGACTCTAGTTCGCCTGCCGTTGATACACATGATACAGTTTCTTCTTCTTCTTCTTCTTCGGGTCGTGCCGCTTCAGTCGCAACGGCCGTCTTTCCAGCCGGTGCGCCATCGCTCCTCCCATTTACTGCAGTCAAACTCCCTCTTCCCCAGCTTGCGGTTGACCTCGTTATGCGCCTGGCAAAGCCAATTGCCAAACTCGTTGCGTCCCTCGACCCTTATCTGCTCCTTTTGCATATAGGACTGAAAATCTTCGGCGCACACCCAGCAGGGGTATAGCTTCGAGAATAGCCTCATGAAACCTCGGAGATCCTCCTTTTGTGTTGGCGAAGGCTTCTCAGGGTATGTCGCAGCGATCGAGTGCAACAATTGCCAGGTGCCACGCCCAAGAGCTTCGACATCGGGTGGGCAGTCATCAGCAGGACCTGAGGTCACCGGTGCACCCTTTTTCAGTGATCCATTCATTTGGGTGGCCCAGCTGGAGAATGCGCTTTTTGAAGAGCAAGAACGACATCTTGACAAATCCTTCGTTAGCATGTCTCCACGAGCGAGGTTGTGATATAACCCAAGTGTTTAGCGAAAAATACATACGGCTTGCCATCCGGACCCAAGACCATCCCCTTGGGCAAAGGCTTGGGTGGCTCAGATGTCGTTGATGTCGATGGCACGGCATCTGGAAGGGCACCACCCGCTTGGGAGTCGCGCTCTACGTCGGCCATGACCGAGGGTTCCCACGCAAGGTTTCGCTTCTGTCGCGAGGAGCCGAAAGACAAGGACGGGCCGAAAAGGATAGATTCGGTGCAACAATGAACCTGAATGGAGTGATTATGGTGCGCGATTTCGGAGTGATCTGCGGATTCTGTCGGAGGAAATTTGTAAGCTCAGAGCTGTTTGTCCGTAGACTATTCGAAAGCTCCCTTATCGATAAGCGCAGACACCGTTGGAACCTTCAATGCCGCGCTAATGCGACGTTAGAGTGGTGATGCCGGCTTACTTCGGCTTGGGTCCCTGACGTAAGACATTCGGTACCTGAGTTGAGATGCGGCGTGGTGAGATGCTCTGACGATAATGTAGTGCAGTACCTACGACAACCCCAAGGTCGATCCACCGCTTATCGATGCCACACCATCGGTGAGATGAGATGAGATGGGGTGCTTTCTGTCCTTGAACCGCATAGGGGGCCACACAAGGTCTTCCGATTTCGTCGGCCTGGCCGTCGTCTTTTCGAATCGTCGAGATGCACCGATCGAATTGTCATTGAAACATGGATACCGATACCTACATAAATCTGATGAAGTTGTACTCGTTCCAGCGACTGGGTTTGTTCTGACGGGCTTGGATATCCCTCACCCAGGATGACAAGGCGGGTAACGCGATAAGATGAGCCATCTTTTGAGGGACAAAGGAACAATCCCCCTGGCTGCTTGTCCCGAGAACGCGAATGATTATTCCATAACATCACACCCTATGCGTCGCAAGACATGAAATGTTGTTAGGACTCAAGAAGTTCATGTTGACGATGAACGCACTGCAGCCGCCCTCAAGTGGAATAGTCGACCGCTTCTTTGCGCCCGGGAACGAACCTTCAGGCACGACGATAAGGTCCTGTTGACTTACCTAAGACAGTACGTAACTTTAATACAGCGGCACCTGCCAAAAGTCTCGCTCCGGCGGGGCAAAGGTGCTCGGCATGATATATGTCGAAGTCAACGCTGAGAGAAATCCAGAAGCTGCGCACTTCGCAACAGTCGTTAATCTCGCGAGGCAAATAACCGTTGTCCTCCTCTTGCCTTATCTACGGATTGTATACCAAACTCTAACCATCCTGCTTTGAAATGGCTCGGAACCCCTCATCGCCTTCACTGGCCAGGGTGCCGGTGCTTTTACTCAAAACCAAGTCAACACCGGGTGACTCGTATGAGGACCTCTTCTCTCACGAAGACGATGGCCATGCCTTCGAACCAGCGTTCGTCCCGGTTCTGCATCATAGCTTCCAGAAAACGGGCATGGCGACAGTAAGGAACGTTTTGCATCGCCGCGGTGTCAACACGGACATCGATGCCTCGTACGGCGGCCTTATCTTTACATCGCAGCGAGCTGTCGAGGCGTTTTCTAGCTTGGTCGCGGAGAATAATGGTTAGTTGGGCCATCGTGCAGCTTACGGCCCTAAAGTACACCGGGGACAAGGAAGCCGAGCTGATGGAATGGACAGGAACCGACAAAAAGTGGCCGCACCTCCAGGACGTGCCGGTCTACAGCGTCGGTCCGGCCACCACGCGAGCACTTAAGTCCGTCCCACAAGAACCGCCGTTGCAAATATTTGGGGAGCACACCGGCAATGGCGACGCCCTAGCCAAGTTTATACTGGAACACTACGGCCAATGGTACAAGGGCCGGTCGACGAAGCCACCCTTGCTCTTCCTTGTCGGTGAGCAGCGGCGGGACATCATTCCCAGGAGCCTCATGGATGCGGAGTTGCCGAGTGACCAAAGGATCCAGGTGGATGAAATTGTTGTCTACGGAACGGGCGTAATGGAATCTTTCTCCCACGACTTTGCAGAAATCCTCAGGGCTACCGAGGACCGGCCGGCACGCTGGGTCGTCGTCTTCTCGCCGACGGGCTGCGACAGTATGCTGCGCGGCCTTGGGTTGCTGGACGAGTCGACGGGGAAGGCAAAGAGAGATGGACGTGAGGAGCGCAACACGTTCATTGCGACCATCGGTCCGACGACAAGGGATTATCTGAGACGCACGTTCGACTTTGAGCCAGACGTCTGTGCCGAGGAACCGAGTCCAGAAGGCGTCAAACGTGGCATTGTTCAGTTGCTTGAGAGGCACAGGTGATACATCCAGAAAACATTCGATAACGAATCAACACAAGACCGTACAACATATGCGCTGAGTGGAACCAACGCTGCCTTATAATCTCTCCTCCAGTACGTCCCATGCCGCGATCGTACGAGACGCTAAGTGGGATGCCGAAGACATATGTTTGACAGTCGCGTATACTGTCTGCTGCTTTATTGTTTCCTTTACCCTTCTTATCCGTAATGTACGTTTGTGATGAGAGAGAGGTAGACTTCAGTAATCTCGGACTCGCACTGACATCAAGCCGAAGGGGTGGGATGCGAAGGCTTGGGAAAGCAGGGGTGTGGATGACGCACGGCCCGAATGCGTGTTCCGACTGGCCATCAGTTCAATTAAAACGAACGCGACGCGTGCGCGCCATTCTGCGCGTAAACCCAACCTAAAGCAACGCGTCGCAACTCCAGGGCGCGTAGATTACCGCTCGGACCGCGTGTCCAAGCCTGGGACCTTCGGATCCATTCCCAACCACATGGCAAGGTGATAAAGAGGAGGCATAAGCAAAGAAAGGGAGAAAAGAAAGGGATTCGCTTCAATGAAGCTCTTGCAGAGTCAAAGGATACAATTGATTGACATTTGTCCCATTTCGTAACACTAAACTCCTGTCCCTCCCGATGCGGCCTTGCGCCGGAAACAAACATTGCAGGCTCAAACAAACACTTTCGTAGTAGTGTCTCTCCGCAGACATCTCGCTCGTGCGCCCTTGAATGAAGCCTTCATCTCCATCGCAAAGTCCTTTTCCCTCTTTTAAGAGGGCAAAGGACACTGGTAACGCCATTTTAGTAGGCTGAGCCGCTCAAGCACGACACGCCGTTCTGGTATCATGTACATAGTAGAAAAGATGGGGAAAAAAGTACAGAGCGTGCCTGCCGAGACCCTGTCGTCAAGCCAAGGGCTCGTCGAAGGTCAACCGTCTCCTTGTCAGGCTGACGGGAGTCCTTGCCGATGAGAGAGCAACCGGTGTCTTCCACGCCTTTTGGGCGGGGCTTGGCGTAATGTTAACAAACTCTGCAAAGTCGAAGCCTTGCCCTGGCGTGTTGGGGAACATGTTGCCCCCGCCCGGTGTGGTCATATGAGACGAGGGGAGTGTCATGTCACGGCCAACTTTGGACGGCGGCGTTGAGGGAGGCTCCATTCTGGTTTTGGTGGACGGGACAGCGGGTGAAGGAGAAGCAGCCAGGTACAGCAAGAGGTCGGCGCCCTCTTCTCCAGACTTGGCAGGTGGCTCACCGTTTGTGCCTCTGTCTCTAGTGCGACGGTTGGGTATGGCGCGATTGCGCATCGGCGGCGTTGTTGGAGGTGAAGAACGAATGTTGGTAGTCCTGAAAGACTGCGCGGGGAGGAGATCATCTTCGTCGTCAGAGTTTGCGGCAAAGTTGGGCGACACCAGGTCATCTGCCAGCCTTCGAGCTCCTTGGAAGAACGATACATCGGGACCGGTGGACGTGGTGAAGTGCTGCTGCCTCCGGGGCTTGATTGGCGATGACTGCGCCAACTGATGACTCTCCTTCCATGATGTATGGCTGTGTAAGGACTTGATTGGGGTAGGAGAAGACCGATAGCGCTTGCTTGGACTGGACGAGGGGTACTCGAAAGAGGCCATGTAGGTCCGCTTGCGATGGCCGGTGCTCCCGTTGCTCGAGCCGATGGCGTCGGAAAAAAGGGGAGCCTTCAATGGAGAGCTCATGAGGGTTCTCGTAGGATATGGCAGATCGGAGGCGCTGGAGGAAGAGTCGGACAAGACGTCGCCCTCACATAGTCGCTTCCGTCGCATTTCCTCTTCGTATTTCGGTTCAATTGTGTCGAGGGTTAAGTCCTCCCAGCCATGCTTGGTCTTGAACTGAGCCAGGGCGAGTCGATTTTGCAGTCTTCGGGCTATCTGTGAAGGGGGTTGAGGTCAGCCGAAACCCCACATTGTATGTTACGGTCATGGTAGAGGTCTTCTGAAGACTCACCTTGCTGACTTCCACCCTCTTCAGCACCTTGTCCGCCACCTCTTCGGGCTGTTGCTTCCACGGAGAAGACATGACTTGGAGGCCGAGCATGCACAGTGCCGCTGATGATGTTGGAAGTCGTAGAAGAGAAAAGTCGGTTCTCTTGGTTGGTATGATCTGAGGGGCTGGCCGCACAAAGGGAACTCAGGAACGTTGCCCAGCGCCTACTTTGGTTTAGGCGGGGGTTTTGTATGTATGTATGTGACGAAAACCAAAGTTCGATCGTCTGACTGGGGGTTGGTGGAGGGCCGTAGCAACGGTGGAAGAGGAATGAGAGAGGGGTTTATTATTCTGGAATGTTTGCTAGAAAGGAATGTGTGTAGCCGAGAGGGTGTGCGGCTTCAACGACGGTAGAGAGGGAGTGCTCTTCCTCGATTCACGGTACAGCGTCGAGATTTTGCAGTTGTGGAGGACGAGACGGGACGGGATGCCAGCGGACGACGAGAAGGAGAGAATGGGGAGATTGGGTGCGAGGATTCCCGTCAGCTGGCAAATGCAGCGCAGTGAGTGGTCCGGCCTCAGCGGACGGGACACTGGGGACCCAGACGGGAGGGGGCCGGGAGCAAAATTCACACCATTCCCGTGGTAACCAACCGTCAGCGTCAGAGCCATCGGCAGTGTCAGTGTCAGTCCCAGCCGGGGGAGGGCAGTTTGCAGGTCTCCAGTCCCGGCTTCAGTGCCCACCTGAGTGCCCTGCCCAACCCACTAACCACCAGCTCGCTGCTAACCTGTATGTCCAGCGCATTGTCACTGGAGAGCCGCTGCCAGATGCAGCCCAGCTCGCCAAACACTAGTGCCGTGCGCCCCCCTGTGCTCTGTTGCCTCTAGGGCACCTCATTGGATTCCTCGACAGCGTCGGGTGGCCCGAGTCCATAAGCGTAAGGGCCAGAAGTAATTAAACTGCCCTGCCAGAAGCGCCTTGCCTGAAAGGGTAGCCAGCTTCCCCTACGGTGTTCCCAGTGTCACGGCAACTGAGGCGAGGGGCCGCCAAGGGGGGGGGGGTTTGATGATTTCAATGTCGAAATCATAAGGTATTTATCACCTGGGTGCATTGGCCTGCAACTGCCTTGGCTTCCCTTTCATACTGGCTCTGCCATCGCTGGATGGGATATGTATGTCTTCAACAATTGAATCAGCGTTTCCGAGGTCTGGCACCACTATCAAATCTCGTGTTTCCTCACTCAAAGGCCGACATCAGGACTTCGGTCTGAGAAGCTCTGATGAGCGTTTCAGGCCCCCAAGGTTTCCCGGTGCATCTTAATCAGGTGCGATGGTGATGTCTTGTTATCACACATCATCCTAATGGATGCCTTCAAAGGTGAAGCTGTTCGCACGGCCCACCGACTATGCGGCGGCCAGTTTCGACTACGGCTAGCACTAGAGATGAAGTCTACAGATGGGAGAGTCTGAGGGTCTTCATGGGCGTCGCATACCATCATCAACCGCGAGAGGTGAGCGGGGACTGAAGCGGATATAGAACGTAAGAGGCTGAAAGTCGAAGTAGGAACAAGATGCAATCATGACTCATTGTTGAAGCCGTATCAAACTGACAGAGAAAGGAACCTGCGAGCTGAACTTGTGTAAATATTTATGGCTTACATCCAGACAACGAACCCGTCCAATTTGGATAAGCTATCTTTGCGGTTCGCCACGTCAGTTAGAGACCTGAAGTCGCTCAGGGACTTTGCTGAGAAACACAAGTGCCCCTGCCACTTGAAACAGGCGTGTGCAGTGCCGACTGCTGCTCGGTAAGGTCGATGGCGCGTGGATAAGGATCGCGTGGAGGGAATTCGTCAATGTGCCGAAGCGGGCAGTAGTGAAATACATGCAGTTTACCAGTGGAAAGGGAAATCAATTTAGATCCCTGTCGCTACACACACCCCAAAGCCTGTACCCAATCAGCTAATTACTGGTCTGCAAAGGCTTGCTGCTGTACAGCGTGGCGCCAAGCACATCAGCACTGCACACCCTGTGTTGGAACAATTGTTGGACCGATTGGCTATCTAACGTACAGCTCATTCCTAGTGAGTATGCTGGGGGGGTTTTTTTTATTTTAAATAAAATAAAATTTAAAAGCACTGAACACCTTGAATTCGAGTTGACTACGCCTCGGACACCTGTGAGCTGTGAGTGGTAACAGACGACACGCCATGTGCCACGCCGTAGCACTCGCTCACTCTCTATCCTTCGACTCTGGCTGGAGAGATTATTTTGGGGCATTGAGAGCCTGCGTCCCGCACATCGTACAGTGAACTGCTTGTGCCAGCTCAACATCATAATGTGTGCACAAAAAGCTATCAAGACATTTAAGACCCGGCACGAGGCGTTGCCGATCCGGATTGTTGGTCAGTTACACGGCGACAAGGGTCAGGCACAATGGTTCCAAACGTCTGTATACCTACCCAGCGTTTATGACTGAGGTGGACCGGGTTCGCATACAGCTGTCGCGTCTTCGAATCCCTGGGCATGTGGGATGAATGCACGTTGCATCTGCCCGTGGCCAGGCAAGTGGCTTGGTGCACGTCTTTAGGGACGTATGAAACGGGCGTAAAGTGTTTACAAGGTGGGATTGGGCTGACGACGGCCGCCACTTTCCCATATTGATAGAGCGAGAATCGCGTCTACGCACAATTGGATACTGAGATATGTACTTCAGCTGTCTTTGTAAGGCGGTATTAGAGTAGACACACAGTAGAAGGTAGAGAGAAGTACCTCAATGTATCCATCCGTCCTTAGGTACTGAATGCAATAACACCTAGGAAGAAGTAACAGGGGAAATGACCAAGGCATACATCATCGACTCCGATGGCAAGCCAATTGTTGATTGGCTTCTCGTATTAGGCCCTGGGGAAACGGGACTGGATCGACGCTACGGGAACCACTCTTTTTTATTTATTTCTTTCGCTTCCTTTCTCTGGCTCCCACACGACCAAAAATAAAAGCTGCGCCGCGGAAGGAAATGGGACATGAACAGGAGCCGATGGAAGACGGCACAGGGCTACTATGTTGGATGCAATCCACAAACCTAGTGCACATTCCTGCATGATCATCCTACCATCACTATGATGCCATTTATTCCCACAGTCGTGTCGTTGACCAGAGCGGACTACCTACAGTCGACTCGTCTCCGCCTTTGTTGTTCTAAACAGGTCCGATGAGTCAAAGAGAGCAATGCAGCTTGGCAGCTTCATATCTAGCAGAGCGAACACATGTGCAACAGGAACAGATAAATTTGTTGTTACGTGGCCGAGCCTGCGCCTGCATGCAACTTCTGATCTCGATCGCACCGTTAGACGGAGTAGGAAGGCCGGTACAGGTCTCGATTCCGGTGCAGCCCGTCCGTGGTGAGAGCGGCGGGCTTGCTTGCAGGCCAAGCCCAGCCACACTTTCCGTTTCCGTAGGTCACTTGCAATTATGTGGATACGTACCTTACGCACTGAGACAATTGGACGGTAGAGGGCGTAGGCTGTCAGATTCGCCGACAAACCTGGAACACCCTGGGCCGCCAGTCCGAATCTGGATTTGATATCGCAGTCGATCTTGGCCTCGTTTGTTACATTGGTCTTCGGAAACCTGGCACAACCCCTTGGGTTCCATTCGTCTGAGATGTTTCTTGGTATTGCTCAGGCCTGCCAACCTCACCTCATTTAACTCCACCACCACCACCATCTCATAAGCGGCAAACCTATCTCTCCTACCGTGGTCATGGTGGTGAATGTGTGCCACGGTGCCTGGTGCCCTGGCCGTTTCTGCTCCTCCTCCTTCCTCCCAAAGGCGCCGGATCCTATTGTGCATTCCTCGCTCCTCATTCCTCATCCCCATCTTCGCCCTCTCATTCCGTTCACTATCTTATACCCCACATCCCACCTGACTTCATCCCACCAGCTCGTGGCTGAGGATGGCTGAGAATGAGTGAGGGCGGTCTAGCCAGTCAGCGGTGGCAGTCTGTGTTCTTGTGCATGTCCAGAAAGGAAGAAAGATAAAAAACGCTGAAGCATAGACTTGATTGTAAACTGTACATCTCGGGGGCGGTTCCGTTGCCCCCCCCCCCCACATATCGAAGGAGGCGGTTCCCCTCTCCTCTCACCTGTCCCCCTCCGTCGGCGCTACTCGCCCGCGTCACCGTGGTGTTGACGACGACAACGACGCTGGCCCAGAAAATATGTCCCAACTCCACTTCCGTTGGCCGGGGCCTTCTCCAAGCTGCAGATGCACAATTCTACTCTAGCTACTTTGTCGTGCTTATGCCATCTGCCAGTGTGCGTGCAGCACGATATGGATGGGACAGTAAGGGATTCATTTGGCCATGGCGAGTGGAAGCACATGTGAGTGAAGAACCAACTTCTCACCTGGTAATTGCATAAGTCGCACAGTTTACAAGGTGAGAAGGAGGGGGAGGGAGCTGGTGTCGTTGTTGTAAGTACGAGTACCTCGTCTACGCGACTCGTTATCTTTTGGGATGCTCGTGCGCAGCTGCTACAGTATGTACTTCGCAGCCATTCCGGACACCCTTTCCCCTTCCCACCTCCAACCTTCTTCCTTGCCTTTGCTGCGAAAGTGTTCCCGCCCGTTTCTGTTTCTCGCCTGGCCAACAAAGTCCCCAGTTACAATTTCAACCTGGCTGTTTCCCACTCTCGAAACAGAGCGACGTCATCGATCAACAGCTGTCGGCTATCTGCCGACCGAGCCTTCTCTTATGCAAGGAAGTACACGGCGCACACAAGTTGTCTTCTGCTACCCTGTAGTCCGTCCAAGGTCATCCATCCGCGCCCGCGGTCGTAATGCATTCCCTACCTCTGTACTCTGTATCTTCGACTCTCTCCTCTGTGCTGTGCCTGATCGATCTGCACCAAAATGGAGCCCCCGGAAGGGGGGGGGCCACGCTTGCCAGACTGGACCGTAGGCATGGCCGTGGATGCTGATGTGGACGTCGACTTTGCAACAATTGATTGACTTTTCCGGAACCTTGGACGTTTTTGCTCTTCCGTCATTTCATCCCAATCCCGTCCCATCATCTCATCCCACCTCCTCCGTCCCTCTACACGCAAACTTTCCTTGCAAACTCATGCACCCTCCTTTGCGCTCTTGTTGCGCTCTTTAATTTCCCATACTTTTGTCAATCGTGCCTGCTTGTTTTCGCACATCACCTTGAGCCGCTTGCTACCCCCTACATACGCCCACTCCCACCTTCGAACGAACTTCCCTGTATTGCTGCAGATGTCGCTCACTGATCAGTGACCCCCTCCCCCATCCGGATCCTTCTCATTGCTCCTGGGGCCTTCTTCTTACTTCGATGCCTGTTGTGCTGTTGTAGGAAGGCTGCCTCAACTTTCACCATCATCATCGTTAGTCGCGAACCCAACTTCGACTCTGTCACCTCGCTCGTTTACTCGTCTACCGCGCTGCACATGTCAAGCCTCTCTCGTTGAAGCTGTACTTCGTTTGCGGTTAAGCTACCGTGCCCTCCATTGAGCACCATGGCTCCTTCCATTCTCAACTTCAGAGCTCTCCGTCGCCGTTCGAAAGCCAGCTTCAAGACTGATCGCTCAAACACCGACGTCTCCAGCGATGCTAGCAACGCAACTACCCCGACTCCCACCAGCGGCGCCTCAACGCCTCCATCCATCGCCCAAGCCTCCGACCCTGCTCTCGACCTTCAATTGAAAGATTCCAACCATCCTCAGGCCCGCCCGCCCATGCAACCGGTACCTAATTCCCACCGACAAAGCGTGTCTGGCATGACTGGTCTTGGTTCTCCCGTTGTCAATGGCAGGTCGACATTGCCAGTCTCGCCGTACGCGCCGCGAATCGCCAACGTTACTGAAAATGCTTGGGTAAGCAATCCAAGATTTCTGCATAGAACGTGCCGCATGTGGTGCTACCTTTGCTCTGTTGCTTCTACAATCACCTTGCTTGTCTGTGCGGCGGGCTCGCTCAGACAGTTAGCCACAGGCGGCTGCAACCGCAGTCAACTATTAGCTGCAGCTTCCGAGCGCCCTGCTAACATCTGACAAGGTCTATCAAAAGGTTCTCCTCGTACACGGTACTATCGGCGACTCCTCACAGCACTCACTCGATGGCAATCTTTCCGTAACCCGCCTTGACGATGGCTTTCCACCAACCTCATGGCCTGTGAGCGACTCCCACTTCAAGGCTTTAGTTTATCTGCAGCCGGGCCCCAACAAAATCCGCTTCGACTTCTCGAGCCCGAAGCTACCCAACAGCTCTTCGTCGAACCCGATTCATGCTTCCTATCTGACAGTGCACATGTTGCCGGTCAACAGTGCGCCTCCACTGCAGCTCGCCATTGTAGTCGCCAAGGACTCTCCCGCGACCTTCGATGCTGTCCCTGCTCGGATCGAGAGAGAGGGCAATGGATTGGATACGGCAGTGCGCAAGTTCCGCATGGCCGCTTATCTCTGGCAAGCATTTACAGCTGAGCAAATGTGGCGCAACAAGCTTGGACGCCGCGTGTTCAGATTTGAGGAAGAATGGGTTGCCGGTACTTCGAACCAGCGGGATCGTGAGAACGGAACCCTGCGCTCCGAGGCCAGAATACACATTATCAGATCGGACAAAACGGTCGCCGAAATCCGAGACCTCGAGCTGGCACAACAGAACGAAACGGCTAGCAAGAAGGGAGACCTCTATGCAATCGCTGCCGAAGCGGTCAAGCAATACTTCAAGCCGCTTGGCGGTCAAAAACAGTACGTTTCTGTGTTGATGCTCGACACACAATGGGATAAGGAGGCCAAGGTCGTAAGGGGACATGCCGCACTGGGAGGAAATGCTGGCGATCTGCAATTGGCCATCTTCGGATCACACTGCTTGCAGAGCTACCCCACGAGTTTCGAGGAAGTTGTCCCCGCATTTACGGATTGCACTCCGACTGACCTCGACTTCGTCGCCAACGATTGCAACCAGGCAGGAAGCTCCTGGGAAGCAGCCAACATTGGGATTGGTGCTCACTTGCACGAGACTGGTCATCTGTTTGGCTGCCCTCATCAGGAAAATGGGGTCATGCTCCGCGACTACCTCACACTGAACCGTAGCTTCGTGACCCGAGAGGCTTACTGCACCAGGACCAAATCGAAGGGAGGGTTGGTGTTGCAGGCTGATGAATGTGGCTGGCATCGGTTGGACTGCTTACGCTTCCGCACACATCCGTGCTTCAGGTTGCCGAACGATGCTCCGATGAACGCCGACGACAGTGTCCATGCTTTTCCAGTCGAGAGCGGAAACGTAGTGGTGATGGCAGCGACCGGTATCGCCTTCATCGAGCTTTTTGCCGAGGACGACGACGTCTGTCGGAAGTGGATCGAATATCCCATGGAGAATGGCTCAGTGCAACGCCAACTCACTTTGAACGATCGCGAACTGCGAGAGAAACTTCCAGAGAACAAGCGCAAAGGACAGCTTAGGGTGTCGGTCAAGTCGCACGGCGGCGGCACTCTGGACATCGATGATTTCAAGAAGCTTTGCTCCAAGGAGTCTTCGTTCAAGCTGACACCTGGTCCGCTTGGCAAGATGGCCTATCGAGGCAAGGCACTCGGAAACTCGGCCATGGAGGGCACAGTTGCACAGGAGGTTGTGTTTGACAGCGCCGTCAAACAGAATCTGGTGCTGTCCCGAGTCATTGTTTATCACGGATATGCCGTGGACGGCATAGAATTCTTTTATGACGACGATTCCACGCAGTTGTTCGGCAAGAGAGGGGGCAAGGAAGGCGGCGATACGTTCGAGTTTGGTAAGTTTCCACAGCGCCAGGTGACCAAATTGTGTAGACTAACTGGAACATCAACAACAGACATCCGCCGTGGCGAATACATCTCAGGCTTTTACGTTCGCTCAGGATTCTGGATTGATGCTATCCAGGTTCTTACTAGCCTGGGTAGGAGGTCGCCTGTATATGGCAATGCTTACGGTGGTTCTGCGTAAGTACAACTAGGCGGAGCCGAAGTCGGCAGTCCTTTGGCTAACCACCCCGCAGACATACTCTGATACCTCCGAGAGGATATACTATCTGTGGTGTAGCAGGCTCTTGCGGCGCCTGGGTCGACGGTTTCTCGATCCTGATCGTCAAATAAAGCGTCTCTTACGTTTCCTAGCAACTCTAGAGGGTAACGCCTGAGGATAAACTTAATAGTATTTACGACAAACAAGAGGAGGAACAGGAGGGTTAGTGCTATCACATATGTCGCAGGGGTTTGCCGGCTGATCAAGTCGTTGATTGGATTCACCCTCCGTTTGATACCATTTCCTGGCAACATACGCCTTATTCTGGAGTAATTCGACGAAGCTGTCGCATCATATTTTTTATCATAGTCTTTATTGTTTTAGTGTTGATGGACATCGATAACAGAAGCCCCGACCATGGAACAGCAGCAAACAAGGCGTCTTGGGTATGGTTATGGGAGTACAGTACACACTGGTTGGCTGACTGGCCGAGTTGACGCTACTGGCAAGTGGCTTTTGCGGCGGATGAAAACATACTCTATTCCGCCGTTGTAGATACAAATCACAGCACATGGCTACGCGTGCCGAACCAGGAGCAGCACTTGTGATTCTACCTTAAATCTATTGTATTGCGATGATAAATTGTGAAAAGGGTTTCCGAGGCTGTGTAATCCTTGAGCGATGCAGAGCAGTGTAAGCGACCAGGTAAGACATTACTATGTTCTACTTGTAGTAGAGTTAGTTTTTCCAATGTAAGTGACAATCTTCTCTTGAATTGCCAGGGTTGTTGCCTTCAAAGCCAATCCGTTGAGCCCAGTTGATGCTGGAAAGAAGAACTTCTTGAGGCAGTGAGTGAAGCATGAGGTAACCCAAGGTACGTACCGACTTTGCCTTGCCATATAACTAGCTGCCGTGTCTGCGCTGTGTGTGGGCTGTGCCAATGATGAGTTCCCCGCTACCGCCCAGTCCACAGTCGCATCACGTGAAAACACCCAGCTGGTCTCTCAGCAGGGGCCGCTAGACAGCTTCGAGTCTAGACCGACAGGGCTATGACGGCATGTGCCTTCCCCAGCTATCCTTGTTGGCTCTCCGAGGCGGCAGAGTGTGACTGACTTACCTCATGCCTACCTGACCAGCACCAGCAACAGCACCTGCTTTTTGCTCCTAGCACCGCCTTGGAGCTCTCAACGGAAATATCACCTACATAAAGTCGTCCCTCGTCCTTATTTTCCTCCTCCCTCTCCATTTACCCGTCTCCCAACGTCCTAGCTGCGCTGCCACCAAGACTTCGGAACGACATTAAAATTTGAAATCGTCAACACGACCTCCATCCATCTACCGCTTTGTCTGCGACAATTGCAGTTCCTAGAGTTCAGTATTCATCGCAGCCATGTCGAAGCGAACAAGCAGCGCAATCACGAACGGTAGCCCGGCCAAGGACACCGCCGACAGCTTCGCCGAGCCCGGTATGTTGGCATTCAGCGCATACGCCATGCGGCGGCATGTGTCCGATGCTAATGACTTGCCCAAACCATAGCCCACGACAAGCAGAAGCTTCTTCTCTCCGCCGACACTGGCCACTTTTCGCTGATTCGCGCCCTCCATCTCGCCGATGCGATCACTCTCTGCAATGGTGCGTCCTCCCATCTGCGATTATCTCGCCTTCCTTTGGCCTAGCTGGCGAGCACATACACCGTCACACCTACCGTTACTATCAAAGGGCACGCTGTGTGTGTGCGTGTATAAGAGGCGGAGAGAGTGAGAGAAAGTACAACTGACATATTGTTCAATAGGAGCCTGCGGTGTCATGTCAATCTTCACTTCTCTTCGCTACTGCCTTGGCGACCCGTCGTCCTACAGCACACTGTATCTTGCTCTCTTCTTCCTGCCGTTCGGCTTGTTCTTCGACTTTATGGATGGTAAGGTTGCGCGGTGGAGAAAGAAGAGCAGTATGATGGGCCAGGAACTGGATTCGTTAGCCGACTTGGTACGTCAATCCTCCTACTCTTGCGGATTCTACCGCTGCTGCGTGGCTGCCGGATGGATCCTGCGGCAAGGCATATCTTTGGATAGAGGAATGAGACAGCAGCTAACCTTAGCCAAAGATCTCTTTCGGCGTTGCCCCTGCTTCTGTCGCATTTGCCCTTGGCCTCCGCACTCCTGTCGATCACGTATGCTTGACGTTTTTCGTCCTTTGCGGCCTTACTCGCCTCGCTCGTTTCAACGTCACTGTCTCGGCCTTACCTAAGGATGCGACTGGCAAGAGCAAGTATTTTGAGGGGACCCCAATCCCCACCAGTCTTGGCCTCGATGCTGTTATGGCCTACTTCGTTTCTCAGCGGTGGATTCTTCAGGATCTCCCTCTGGGAACATGGCTCACAGGCTCCGCCTTAGAGTTCCATCCCATTGCCCTTGTCTTTGTGGTACACGGGTGCCTTATGACCAGCAAGAGCATCCATATCCCTAAGCCTTAAATCCGTCTCGTTCCCTCAAGAACGCACAACATCTGTTTCAGGGGATGTTGGGGATTATCTGACCAACTAAAAGTCAGATGTTGACGTACAGTGTTCTAAAGTGACTTCAGCAGAAGTTCAAGGTGGACTTTACGACGAAAACAAGAGCTGGGCGTGCAAGAGCACAAACTAGCAATCTATGGGTTTTTGGCTGGACCACAAGGGAAGTTTGGACTGGAACAAGGTCAGATACGCAGTCGACCCAACATAGAGATACATCGAAGCGCGGACGCATACGTCAAACATGCATGATACCCCTAATCGCATTATCTCATTCACCATTCCGATGACGTATGAATATTTGGATCATCAGATCAAGTCTTTAAATTTTTATTCCATTCATCCACCCGCCAATGGTACAGCCCCGATTCTGGTCTAGACTACTGCATCTGAGCCTTCACGACACCACCCCGCCCTGAACACCATTCTGAGTGATTTACTGTTGTAAATAAGCAAACTTCGTCGTTGCACTCATGCCTTGACTTCCGCTGCGGCCTTGGCTACGGCGGGGAAGGGGTTGTAGGTGCCACGGTCCTCCCGCAGCTTCTTGAGCTTCTCGACGGCTTCCGTGACATCAACGGGCTTGCCACGGTCTTGGCTTGATGTGTCGTCGCGGTAGCGGATGTTGACCTGCTTGTTCTTCATTTCCTCATCACCCACGACGAAGATGAAATTGTATTGGCTACGTCTGTTAGCAACATCTTCTTTCCCCCAAATAGGATTGCAGCTTTGTAAAACTACGTACCTCAACTGAGCACTGCGGATCTTCTTGGGCAGGGTGTTGCCGGATAGGTCGACATCACTGCCAGGTCACGTCAGCAAGGCCATTCTCTCAAGCTGCGGGGAGGAATAAAGGATAACTTACACCCACATGCCCTGCTTCTTAAAGGTAGCTTGCACCTCCTCGGCGTACTCGACAAAGCCCTTGCCAACAGGAATGACCATGATTTGTCTAGGGCTGAGCCAGAACGGCCACTTGCCAGCGAAGTGCTCGATGAGGATACCTAACGTGACTGCGTCAGTCACAATTCCACTCCATGGTTCACCAGTGGCTTACCCGTAAATCTTTCGATCGATCCAGCCATGGCACGGTGGATGATGACGGGACGCTGGCAGCCGTTGGTCAAAGGCTTGATGACGCGCTTCTTCTCCTTCTCCTCGCCAGTGCCAGCGGCAGACTCGATGATGGCCTGGGGGTCCTTAAACTTGACCTCCGGCGCCTTGGGCGCAGCAGGGGATTCCTCCTCCTTGGACTTGGCGGGCACATCTGCTGAGACGTACTCCAGGCCAAAGTTCTGAGGGAGCTGGAAGTCCAGCTGAATAGTGGCACACTGCCATTCACGGTTCAGGACGTCCATGATCTTGATGTCAATCTTGGGACCGTAGAAGGCACCATCGCCCTCGTTCAAAGTCCAAGGCACACCAGCGTCGGTGGCGGCGAACTCGTCCAGTGCCTGCTTAAGCATGTCCTCTGCTCTGTTCCATGTCTCAAGCTCGCCCAGATACTTCTCTGGGCGGGTGGAGAGGCGCAGCTTGAATGTGAAACCTAGAAGGCCGTACATCTCGCGGAGGAAGTCAAACAGATTGCTGATCTCTGACTTGATTTGGTCTTCTCTGCAGAAGATATGTGCGTCGTCCTGCTGAAATCTGCGCACACGAGTAAGACCCGACAAGGCACCACTGGCCTCGTTCCGGTGGAGAACCCCAAAGTCGGCAACACGCCAGGGCAGCTGGTGATAGGCCTTGGGCGTGTGGGCGAACATGAGGCAGTGGCCGGGGCAATTCATGGGCTTCAAACCAAACTTTTCTTTGTCGACATCGATGACGAACATGTCATCCTTGTAGTGGTCCCAGTGTCCACTGATCTTCCACAGCTCGGCGTTGTACATGTTGGGTGAGATGACCTCATGGTAATCGCGCTTGAAGTATTGCTCCTTGATGTAGGCGAGAAGCGTATTGTAGATACGCGCGCCGTGCGGCAGCCACATGGCGCTGCCAGGGGAGAGCTCGTGGAAGAAGAAGAGCTGCTGGTCCTGTCCCAGCTTGCGGTGATCACGTGCGGCGGCCTCCTCGAGCCACTTCTTATGCGCAGCGAGTTCCTTCTTGCTGGGGAAACTGACACCATAAACGCGCTGAAGAGAGTCGTTCTCTTGGGAACCGAGGAAGTAGGAGGCACTGTTCTTCATGATGCTGAAGGCCTCGATACGGTCAGTGCTGGGGACATGGGGTCCACGACAGAGATCGATCAAGGGACCGTTGCGGTAAACTGTGGTCTTGGTGCCATCGGGGATCTTGTCGTTGATGATGTGCTGCTTGTACTTGTTGTAGCTGAACATTTCGAGGAGCTGCTCCTTGGTCAGTTCAAGACGCTCGAACTTCTGCTTCTCCTTCACAATGGATCCAACGATGGACTCGAGCGGCTTCCAGTCGCTCGCCTGAACAGCAGCGCCTCCAGGGAGAGCCATTTCGTAGTAGAACCCGTTATCGACTGGCGGGCCGATACAGAGAGAGCATCCAAACCTCCTCTCGCAAGCCTCGCCAAGAATATGCGCCGAACTGTGCCAGAAGACCTGTTTGCCCTGTTCGTCATCGAAGTTCAGCAGCTCCAACTTGCAGCTCTTCTCCAACGGTCTGTCCAAGTCCCACAACTGGTTCTGATCCCCATCGAGTCGCGCAACGACGGTTCGCTTGTACAGGCTGTTGGAGATACTCTTGGCGATCTCTCCGGGTGTGGTCTCGTAGCTCGTGCCCTGACGGACAGAGCCGTCGGGCATGGTGATTGTGATGGGCTCGCGCGGCCTCTTGGCAATCTCGTCATCGTACTCCTTCTTCAACTTGTCGAAAAGGTCGATTCTTTTCTGCAAAAAATCGGGAGGGGGATTGAGCTCGAGGGGACCGGCTGAGGCATCGCCAGCATCCTTGGCCTTCTTCTCCTTCTTGGGGGCCTTGTCTTTGTTCGCGCCGCCGAGGGCGACCTTCTTGACACCCTCGGTGACGGACTCGACAGCTTGCTTCGCTGAGTCCATGATGTCGTCCAATTGAGAGGTCGCGATGGGTCGTGGGTAGGGATGAGATTCGGCAGAGAGACGATGTTGGGCCTCTAGACAATAATTTTGGGCAAAATACAGCAAAAGTTGACCCCGCCAAAAGCTACGGTGAGTCAAGCAAGGGTTCGGGTGACTCTCACGGTGTATCCCGCCGCACCACCTGCAAGCCCCTCTCTACCAACTACGAAGATACGTATCTAGAGGCCGCGCTGAGGGAGTGGGGTGGCTGTTGGAATTTTTGGCGGGGTCATCCGGAGGTGACTATCTTCCGGGCCGTCACATGCGACCAATGGCGTAGCTCGATTGGCCTGCACCACAATTTGGGTCGCTGGAAATTTTCTGTCGACTGGCGGTTGG
Source organism: Colletotrichum spaethianum (assembly GCF_022836535.1). Classification (NCBI taxonomy): domain Eukaryota; kingdom Fungi; phylum Ascomycota; class Sordariomycetes; order Glomerellales; family Glomerellaceae; genus Colletotrichum; species Colletotrichum spaethianum. The sequence continues at coordinate 623,892 of NW_026054793.1, forward strand.
CTTCGTTTTTCCAATAGCAGCAATCCAGCACCAGCAAAAAGGAGCAGCTCCAAACGACAACAGCCAATCCACCCATCAACATGTCATTTGGACGAGGAGCTCCGCGTGGTCGCGGCGGTGGTGGTTTTGGTGGTCGCGGTGGCGGCGGTTTTGGAGGTATGTTGCAATTAATTTTGCTTCTGTCGCGACATCCATCATTGTTCTGGGACGATGATGTGCGCTCTGCAACGCAATGCTAATCCAGTCGTGTAGGCCGTGGTGGCTTCCAGCAAAGGGACATGGGCCCTCCCGCGACGATTCTTGGTATGTTCAGCTTACGCCTCGCGACGCATTCTCATAGAAACAATTCTAACGACATTTTTTTTTATTAATTTACAGAGATGGGCAAGTTCATGCACGCTTGCGAAGGCGAGATGGTCTGCGAGAGCATCAACCCCAAGGTCCCTCACTTCAACGCCCAGATCTTCCTCGAGAACAAGGTGCGACCGTCTTCCGAATGAATCCCCGTTGTCGATCCGAACAGACTCATCTAACCGTACTACAGACCGCCGTTGGTAAGGTCGACGAAGTTCTCGGACCCATCAACCAGGTTTACTTCACCATCAAGCCCTCGGAGGGTATCCAGGCTACGTCCTTCAAGGAGGGTGACAAGTTCTACATCGGATCCGAGAAACTCCTTCCGCTGGAGAAGTTCCTTCCTAAGCCGAAACCCCCCCCAGGTGCGCCGAAGGTCAAGCGAGCAGGCCGCGGAGGCCCGGCAAGAGGTGGCCGCGGTGGTCGCGGAGGCTTTGGCGGTCGCGGAGGTGCCCCGAGGGGTGGCCGCGGCGGCAGCGGTTTCGGCGGCCGCGGAGGCGGTGGCTTCGGTGGTCGTGGCGGCGGTGGTGGTTTCGGCGGTCGTGGCGGTGCGCCGAGAGGAGGCGGTGGCTTCAGCGGTGGCAGGGGTCGGGGCGGCTTCAGCAGAGGAGGCCGGTAGGCTATGGCTTTGGTCATCAGCTCAGAGGAGGTGAGGGTTTCTTCTGTTGGACTACGACTCTGGCGTTCTGGTTTGCTTTGCTTTCACATCGGCCCCGGTGGTAGGGGCTCGAGGCTGCATGTACATCATCCACTGTGGTCACCCAAAAAATAGAGAAAAGTATTGATCGCGAGCTTTCAGCATGCGCAGTGGCTGTGACATCATTCGTTGTGCGGGAGGCGTTGAGGTGGGATCGAAGATTAATTTGACGGTTTTGCAGCTCACAGCCGGTTGATGGCACAACGCGGTGCAGTGGTCAAGTCAGCGACATTGAATGAACTTGCGTTGCAGTTGAATAGGAGAACATGAAGTCAAAACTAAGAGTGAGGTTTGTCAGTCTCGGTGCCCTTAACAGCAGACGCAGTTGGTTGTCGGCGCCTTCGACTTGATTCGTATAGAGTTCAATTCCTTCTGGTGGTTCCCGCGTGTTCAGACGAAAATACAATTTTGCGTGGCTGAGTTGAGGCCTCTACTAGGAAGTCGGTACTGAGAGTGGGAGGATGTAAATCAAGGCTGAGTTACGCGACGGAAGAGGTAAAGACGCCCCCTGGGCGCTTGGTTGACCTGCGATGGGTGCCTGTTTCCAAAAATATCACAATGTGCCTTGCGTTACTGGCGAGTCTCGAGGAACGAAGACGGACCCATTCCCTACTTTCTGGGGAAACGCAAGTCCATTTCCGGGCTCTCCACAAGGCTTGGGCCTCGCAGCTTGTTCCTTTCCTTCTATCTCTCCGCTCCCACCACATCCCTTGCGGGCCATTATCGTCTCTTGCAACTCTGAACCGACCTCAGGCCCAGTATCGCCATGATGTCAGAGTTGACATGACACGAGTACGGGTCTAATCTCAGTCTATATCTACCACAGCCTATTGATCCTGGATATCGCTGTGCTGAGGATTATAACAAGCTAGAGCTTCCACCTGGACGTTCAGTTGCGGGCATGTCTTGAACGGGTTGGGGCACGCGAAGGATCTTTCGTTGGTGGCGCGGTTTATTGCTCAGTGGGGCATGATTTACCACCTGCACCGTTGGCGCTGTTCCCTTCCATCCTCTCGCTTCAGCCTCGCGCCCACCGCCAGGGTTCCAACTCTCACACTGTTTGATCGCCTGACGCTGGCGCAGTACGTTCACAAGCACCATCAAAGTATCGACGAATACCGCAGTCTAGTCTGAGTGGGTCGTGAGAAACATTTTGGGGTCTGCCGCCATGCTAAGCCTTCCTTCAAACATGGTTGTTGACCAACAACTGACGATGGATCGCCATTGTGCGAGTTGCGAGGGCTCTGCCCATCGAGCGTTAACCCTTCGAGGCACTGAACCCCCAGCCAAACGTCAATCCCCGACACTGGGCATCGAGCCTGCCTCGACTGTATGTTCTTCATGATTGTCTTAGCCTCACTAGTCTCAACACTACAGTTTGATGCTGCCAGAGTGCGGACCTTGAACAGCACAACGCGTTACAGTGAACGCAACAGATGGAGTGCTTAACCCTTGGTGGCGCGGTGTCATAGGAATGGCCCAAGCCCCATGGCTTTTGAGAACATACGAAAGCTGCCTGCGCCAGCGCCCCTCGCAAGCCATCATCGGCATCCATCCGGGCGAGTGACTCGAGCCTTGAAATGGGCACTCATTCGTCGAGGGGTCGTTGGTTGTGGCCGGGTAGTTATTTTCTCGACATGCATTGGTGGTCTGAACCTTTCCTTGTTTGCTTCCTAGACCGAGTCTGCTTTGCAGACCCCCTGCCTTAAAGAAATATACCCTTGGCTAGGTTCAACTGTCAACATCCTCTCAGCGCCGGTGGCTTGTCCAGTGCTCCGTCTACGTATTCGGCTTCTCCCTCGTCTCCGTTTTACCGATGCTTCCTGTCATATTGTAAATTCGCGGCCCCAATACAGGGGTTTCCCCATTCCTTCTCTTCTAACGATGCCACTGCCTTCCGTATGATGCCTTCTTGATGATACTTAACCACCCTTTTCTACCTTGATCGCTTCTAATCACCACAATGGACGACACTAACAGCCCGGCTACGTTGGGCTCCATTCACACTCCGACGACAGTATGGGAAACACGAAGCGCCAACGAGGCCATGCAAAGGGTCGCAGACGTCATGATAGCAGTGACGGAATCTTTTAGACAACAGTTTCGAGAACAACATGCAAGCGACCATAGAATGTACGGGTCTAGTGCCCCTGTGGACTCGGGCTGGCGAGCTTCGGCTCCCAGTGTTGTCTCTCCCATCCTCGATGACAACTACGACGGCGTAGACCAAACGAATCCCCATTTCTCCAGACCAAGTACGGCTCCTTCGACCTTTGATACCTGTCGAGCGTCACAACCCCCCGTGTCACCTGTATCACCTACGCCTTCTCACGATCTGGCCACGCCTATAATCCTGATGGCCCTCGCACCAGGAACCCCGTCTGTTGCGCGGGTTCCAGTCTCAAACGCCTCGGAACTGTACGATAATCCAGTGATTCAAATCCAAGGACTAGGGCCTCCGACCTCTCCGAGGAACCAAATAACCGGCATCGTTTCACAAAGAGGCTTGGCCCCTGAAGCACTCGAGCATCCCTCAGAATATCCCGACTTATTCGAAGCTGCTCGGAGGATCGTCTTGACCCAGCGGGTGAAACAATCCACAGAAGCAGCATCGTCAAAGATAATCCGCAGGAATCCAAGACAATACAATGATAACGAAGAGCGTCCGTTATGGACTCGGCAAAGCCAGCTTCACCAGTCACAGCCCCTCCTTGAAAAGGCACATGACCCACAGCTGTCATCTATTCAGGAGACCTCCCTCGTGGCGGTCGTCGCTCTCTATCAGGCTCTCACGTTTGCCGGCCTATCCCAGGCCATGGCCCCAGCCCTGGACATATCAAAGTCGTTCACAGATGTGGCGATCGGCCAGCACTCGTGGTTTACCGCAGCTTACGCTGTCACCGTTGGCGTCTTTGTTCTGCCCTTGGCACGTTTGGGAGAAACATTTGGTCGCAAACCCATCATCGTTCTCGGCTGTCTCTGGTTCGCATTGTGGAGTTTACTTGCTGGCTTCTCTCTCAACGTGCAGGGGGGCGGGAACAATGGAACCATTTACTTCTGCATCTGCCGCGCCATGCAGGGCATAGGCCCAGCACTCTGTGTCCCCAACGGCTTCTCTATCCTTGAGAGAACACTGGCACCAGGCCAGAAGAAGGACACAGCGTTCTCATTCTTCAGTGCCACCGCGCCGGTAGGCTTTGTAATTGGCGCGGTCATGTCGTCGTTGTTCGCCTTCTACACAGTATGGGAGTGGTCCTTCTTTGTCCTCGCTGCCGTCTGCGTCTCGGCCGCAGGACTGAGCGTTCTTGTGCTCCCGTACCAGGCTCCACGAGAGACAGACTCCGCCAACAGTATATGGGTACAACTCGATGTTTCTGGCACACTCCTCGGTGGCAGTGGTCTCATACTATTTAGCTTTGCATGTAACCAGGCTCCGGCTGTGGATTGGCATACCCCATACACCTACTTCCTCCTCATCATAGGCGCCTTGTTTCTTGCCGCATTCGTCTACAACGAGACAGTAGCCGTGAATCCGTTGCTTCCCCTGAGCGCCATGGGATCGTCAACCAATCTGATACTGGGCTGCACAGCAGCGGCTTGGGGTTGTTTCATCATTTGGGCATTCTACACCTTTCAGCTCTCGGAGCTTCTACGAGATTGGACCCCGCTCCTGACCAGTGCGGGCTTCGTCCCCGTCGCCGTCGAGTCCCTCGCTGTGGCACTGCTGCTCGCATATCTCGTGCCCGGAGCTGAGGTGTACTGGGCGTTCCTTGTGTCCATTTTGTCCTTTCCGCTGGCGTCCATCTTAATGGCTACGACACCGCCTGAGCAGACATATTGGGCCAACACGTTTGTGAGCAGTCTGCTCGCGCCTCTGGGCATGGTCATGACGGGTCCCCTTGCGACGATTTTATTGCAGGAGAATCTACCAGAGAATTATCATGAGACCGCAAGCAGCTTGGTCCTAGCGGTATCGAATTGTGCCATGTCGCTTTCTATGGGGCTGGCAAGGACAGTCGAGGTCCAGGTGAAGCAAGGTGATTCGAACGTCTTGTCTGGGCTTAGGGGAGCGCAATACTTTGGCATAGGTCTCGGGGCCTAGGGGCACTATTAGCAACGGCGGTCATGGTTCAAGCTTTGTTCATCAGGGGTACAAAAGGGCGTGTTTGACTGGAGTATTTGTGGCGTTATGGAAAGAGAGGACTTAGTGGTTCTGAAGCGCCTGCGAATAATACCACTTAATTGATGACAGATATGTGAACACGGATGAGCTACTAACAGAACTTGAAAAAAGAAAGGGGGAAAAGGGGGCTGCCGTCATCGTCTCTTCGCGCAGCGCCTTGCTCCTCTTGGCTTGTCCCTTTGTCAATCAGAGGTAGGTAAAAAATGAAAGGTGCAAAGGAAATATCAGGATGCCAAATATGTCATGAGACAGCGAAAGTTCCCTCCAAGGTCTCCCGTCCCAATTCCCTATACCAATGTGTACCCAACCCTCTTTTAATTCCAAGCCGTCCACTTCTACCTCCCCCTGCATACAATCATCGTCTTGATTCGACTGCTGCCGCGTTTCCCTTAGGGTATTCTCCAGGAATGTGCAGATTAGAGATTGTTGGAACGCTATCGTTTCTGACAGTGCCAGAGGTAGGCCGGACGGAAGATGCTGTCTGTTTTTGACGAGGCGCATCCTGGTTCCTGGGAATAGAGGATGCAGCAGCAGCGACAGACGAGCCATCCTGCTGGGGGTGTTCGTTGCTAGGAGCATGCCCATTACCCGTTCCGATGGCGGGTATTATATCGACTTCGCCCAGGCCTCGGCCACCTGAAGCAGAGTATTCACCTATTTCTTGCTGTGCAAAATGATTGTTCGGAATGCCCGGCGAGGACTTCCCATTGCTATTCATCCATTGACCATACTGGCCGTTACCGCCTGGTGTCTCGAGAACACGGTCATAATCGGCAGTAGATACCGGTCTGGACTCATCCTCATATCTGCCTGGTGTCGCATGTTGGCTATGAGCTCTTTGCATGCCGGCAGCGGGTACATAGACTGCCTGCTGCCTACGAGTCAAAGATTGTGATCGGCGAAGTGACTCGCGCGTGTATGGGTTCACTCCGTCCTCTCGAGCTTGCTGGGTCACCACCGCAGCATGAGACGGGATCTCTTCCATGGGTGTCCGGTCCGTGCCGCCGTACCCATTCGGATGCTCATTCGAACCGTGATACACTCCCAGAATACTGTCCGGCATGGTAGACGATTGCATGACTGCGTCGCGATCAGAGTTGTCGAATCCGGAGCTCACACTAGAAGGCGAAAGAGGTGCCTGTAAGCCTCGCTGCGCGTTGACCTGGATGTCAGATGGGAACCGCCCACCTGCTTCGGGACGGCGGACGTCTTGTCTCGAACTCGTGCTAGCTGCAACCGCTGCGTCCGCTGAGAATGGCTCGTCGTCGTCATCTTCGAGTACGCCGTCGCTGCTTGTGGATCGTTGCGAAGACTGGCTCAAACTCCGTACGTGTCCACGGACGAACTCACTCCTCTCTTGTGGTGACCTCTCAGTGAGGACCTTGATGTCTTCGTACCAGGCCATCATTGTATCATGGCTCTCGGCCCGGAAGACCCAGGTGTGGCCACGATGCATGGATCCAGTTTGGCGGCCCTTGAGGATAAATTTGTTGGACGACCCTCCCTCGCTAGAGTGCGAACCTAGTTTCTGCTCTGGAAGGTACAGTGACATGACGGGGGCTTGGCCCTTGTCCGCCGATTTAAATTCATGGAGATGAGTCGAAGAAAGTACATACCTGTGTTCGAGAGTGCAGTTAGTATGTTGTGTTTTGAGAGTGTCTCAGTCAAAGGAATATGGGTTAGCTCACCAGCCAGCTGTGTAGCTCTTGAGGTACTTGCTCTTGCGTTCAAGGAGCCCCGCACGAATCTCCTGGCATGCAACGTGCTCTCGACCAGGGTAGTGAATGTGTTCGGCGGACCGAATTGGGATATCGGGGTCCACGAATTGGTCATCTTTCTGGACGAAGTGCGCCCACTCGTGATCTTTGGGCATTGAGATGGGGCCGACACGGAGCTCCTCGATGGCGTTGTAAGCGGCGTCGGACTCGCGCTTGATAATGCCGGCGTAAGCATTGTAAGCCTTTTGGACCTCGCCCACTACAATGGCCTCGAGTTCGCGGCCAGAGTTCTCCAGGTTCAAGTACGCCTGGTGTAGATAGTTCTCCTCGTCAATCTGGCGCTCAACTTGCCTGTCGACGGCGAGACGCAGGAGGTACGGATCTTGCTTTCCAGTCGTCAACGAGGGGTCCAGATCAGTCTGGCCCAAGGTGTCTTGCAATGCCTTGACGGCGCGCTTGGTGCTATCCATCTCCTTGTCCACCGAGTTTTTGAAGTCGCCCGACAAGTTCTTGATTTCTTTGATCTTCTGATGAAGGTCGTTTCTCAGGCCTGTGAGAGCTAGGATAACATCCTCTTCAATGTCCTTTGCCTTGTTCGATTCGAGAATGGCGCCTTTGTGGTAGCTACGTAGTATTTGCAACGCATCATCGATGCCACCAGAATCGAGAAAACCAGGGGGGCTGGCAATATTGTTGGCGACGTTGGCAAGCTTCAGAAGCGATTTGGACTTGTGCTCGTAATATGATTGAATTTCACGGTAGTATGCGATAAGGTCTTTGAGGATCTTGCGCCACGCTGCAGCAAACGGGTCAGGGGCTTCAGGAGACGGGGTTGCGCAGAGACCTACATTGAAATCTAGCGGCCAAAGCTTCGGTTGGATTCCCAGATGTCGGAACTGGACAGTGGAATGCGCTATGTATTTCGTCGGGGTCGTTGGAGGACTGCAGAGCCAAGCTGCGTACGCTGCCGGCCTTCATACTTCTCCGACTGCTGCTGCGCTTTAGGCTGCCGTTCCTGCGCAGCGAGTTCTTCTTCTTGAGGGTGTTGTGGCGCGAGGGAAGGCTCAAGTGATCCTCCCCATTGTTGGAGACGAACGAGTTGGATCGCGGCATGTTGGACGAATGACCTTCAATTATGCTACTCCCTCTTTGGCTCGCATCCCATTCTTCTGTAAACTTGCCGCGAGCAGTAGCGGAGGGCACTGCCAGGTTGGTGCTGTTGTTGGCGTCCGGGTTGTCGTAATATGCGACGTCGCCTTCTGGAGGCAAGTGTTGCGCCTGGTGTACGTTGTGGGAGTTGGCAAGAGTGTTGTACTGCGTCTCTCGGTCCTCGTCGTATCGCAGAGGAGCAGTCTGTCGAGGAGGAGTAGAGTAGGAAGCTACGGCGGCATTCGAGGTGTAAGAGGAGGAGGGCTGGGCGGGTTGTTGAGGGAAATAGGACGAAGTGCGATTTGAGTTCATGGCGGCGGCGGCGCCGTAGCCAGCTGTCCGTTCCACGTCTCTTTCTCTGTCCCGTTCCCTCTCTCTTTCCCTGTACGAATCGGAGTCGGCGAGGTGCGGCGCGTGGTTGGACCTAGGCGTGGGAGATGAAGACGCGAGCGGGGATCTAGCGGCCATCGTGTGGGCGTCTCAAAGACACCAAGACACCTCGGGTGCCGGTGTTGGAAAAGGGACGACTCAGATTAGCGCAACAGCGGGGATTAACTGCAAGCTTGGGGATCGATGGTGACTTTTTTAGACGGCTTTAGCGCAACAAGGAAGGGGGAAAGTGGGCGACAATCAATGGGTTGAGGTGGTCTAGTGCATTCAGCGCGCCGTCGGTTTGACGCAATGGCAAGCGGAAGAGCTCTCTTGGGCTCAGACCAATGTCGTCATCAGCGACGGTCGAGTCGTAGTAGTGGCTCCCGATTCGGCTCAGTGGAATGGTGATGTGTCTCGGGGGTTGGTTCGTTGGTTGCCCAATCTACCTTGAGCTAAGGGGGAGGCAATGACGGGAGGCAGCTGTAATTCGGAAAGCACTTCGGCCAGGTCGGATGGTGCGTGAGCAAGCGCACAGGTGTCACGATAATGCGGTATATGAGATTCGGGGATTGTTGGCGTTGGTCAAGATGACGGGACAGGAAAAGGACGAAAACAGCGGCGGTAGAGGTTTGTTTGTACTATGTACATGGTAGGGAGGCAGAAAGGTAATCGACCCGGGGCATCGCAGGCTTGGGCTCCCGCCCCGCTGGGCCTCTGTAAGTACCTCCCCTGAGGCACTCCACGGATGGAAACAGGGGGTTCGTTTTCCAAATTTCCCACGACGACATCCCATGTCACCCAGCGCCAAAAACCCACTTCATCTCACGTTTACATACCTAGTACATGCGCCCGACATCAAACTCTCTGTCTTGCTCTTGTTTCCCACAGGCAGACGGACGGGATGGGATGGGAAGGCAATCAAGACCCTGGCTTGCATCTCTACGATACCTGCTTCCCGTCGCAACGGTTCGTGGATGCCTGACAAGCAGGCCCAAGCACAATCTTCCCGTGTCAAGGATGAGACGAATCATCGTCCTGTCTCTTGCCTGTCTGGTGCTGGCCAAGATTTGCGCTGATGTGCGCTTCCCAGCGTCCGTGTTTCCCTGAAAGTGACTGGGAGGATTTGCAGCGTTTTGCAGGGTGCTCCCATCTTCTGATGCAATGGTGCCTCAAAAAGGCCCATGCCGAGCAGTAACTGGACCCTGAATTGCGTCTGCTTTGGGGGATTGTCATCGCCTAAACCTTGCCTTTTGGGCAGTTACTGAGGGGTACGTATCTGCTTTCCTTCTCTCTTTCTACACAGTACGTACACTACATGTATCTCTTTCTCTTCATCTCCTTGATCCCCTTTGTCCCATACATTGTAGGAGAACCCGTGAAATGAATACGCATCATCTTATCCACGTTTAAGTTGTCAGTCAAGACTAATGCGTAAACAGATGGCTGCAGACGACGTGGCATTCGTCGTTCTTGTTGTTCTTAACCCTTCTCGCAGACGACTCTCGAGTCTGGCACAAGCTGTGCTGTGTATCTGAACGGAATGAGGGCGACGATGTGTGCCATGCCAGGAATGAGCAAGGTCATCATCGATGTCATGCACGGCACAACTACTGCCTTCACTCAAACTCACCGCCTTGCCTCCATTGGCTTCTTACATTCACTCGGGGTATCATCAGTCTTTGCCCCATCTTGCTCATCCCCCGCACACCATTCCTCTTGAGCGAGGCTGCGCCACCTTGCCCTGTCGTAAGCAATCTTGATAACATTGTACTTCGTCTGGTCCTTGACCATGTCCTCCATTAAACGGTGTCATGGGCTTATGGCCTTGAGGGCCATTGTGATGGCGCAGACAAGAAGCCAAGAAACTTCACAGGGCGCATCAGCCCAACCGATGACGTATGCGCCTCTCCGCCAATGGTTACATCCGCTGCAACATCACCACCAAGCACTTCGATACTTGACATTTGCATCCTACCATTTCCCTCGTGACCCTAAGGTAGCTTGCGCTAAATCCCTGGCCCCTTACCTGTAGTTAACGGATGGCCACGAATCCGTTCTTAGTCAAACCGTCACCTCATCAATTTCTTTTACGCTGTACCTAAGTCGTTAACGTCTGCAGCAGCACCGAGAACTTCAATATCCGTGCTACCCGACCGGCTCGAGCGTTACCAACCATAATGAGATACAACCTCAGGACTATTACATACCGTCCAACCCAGCCATGTCCAGCTGAACCTGAAGCTACAATCCGACCACCTTCGTACTAACCACAAGCTAAGCCGAGCTCTAAGGAGTTATGATCGTCATCAATCCCTCCTCCGGGCCAAGCGGTACGTCCACGAGATTGCCATGGTGCTTTCTTTTTCTGTCTTCCTCTTTTCTTTCAGTTAAATTAGGTTCGCCCTTGAGATCACTCGGAGTTCCCGAGCACTGCCTTTGCTTCTGAAAGCGCCCCTCCTGTTAAACTTGCAGATGGGTGTCATTCAAGATACACGGAATGGATAGTCCTCATCAGATCAAGCTGGCTCTTGAATTCAACGGCGAGAGCAATCACGATAGTGTTAGCTGTGCTGAGCTGAGTTGTGTGGGATACTGCACACCCCGAGCCTTGGCATACCCTGAGACCCATTTTACCCATTATTGAGCATCAGCATGTCGGATAGATGTTCTACAAGTAGTCATCCAGTTGCATCCCGCTCACGAAGTAGATATCTTTTACGGCATGCCAGTATCGGAAAGCCAATATGTATCACATGCCCCTCAAGCCTGCCTTCCGCACGCCCGCAAAGCTCGCCCGGTGGCCTCCCCAATCTAGACCTCAACCATTCCGCATTGGGACATGCGCGAACTCGATATGGATTATGCAGCTGCAGCTTGTTCAAGCCTTTTAGTATCACGGGGGGGGGAAAAAACTAGAAAAGCTGGCCTGTTGTTGCTGTTGCAGAACATGCACAACGCTGCAGCTGCCACTTGCCGCATTTGATCTAGATCTTGATTCTCTTGAGTCCCGGTAAGCTCGTGGCAGAAAAACAGAGATAACTTGAGAGCGCACGCCTTTACCATTGTCTCCTTCTGCACCAATTTCTGCTGCTGCTGCTGAGCGAGAATGCATGTGTAATTTCCATGGGAACATTGCGTGATTGGGTGAGCCGTGGTTCTGCTGCTGATTCATCTTAAAAACTCGTTAGGTGATACATCTAGCTAGGAGAATCCTTCTTGGAGAATCGAATAGCCATTGTATATACCCAACTGCCTTCCCCCTTGCTTCGGTTGCGTACCCCGTCTCCACAAACCTATCGAGTCGTGCTGTCTGTGCCTTGTGAGTTTGAAGAACGGAGCCTGATATCGTTCGTCTCATCTCGATCGGACCAGAGTAAAAGTAAACTTAAATCTGCCCTCTGCTCGTCTCGAGCTTCTGCCAATCACCCTTCTGTCGACAACCACGAGCGGAGATTTGCCACGACATGTTAGCCTGAAACCAAGTCACTTGGTCAAGTCACTTGGAGAAACGCGCAATCGCCTCGTCCAGCCAAAATTTGTAAATTTGACAAGCTGTTAGGATAAACCCAACAGGACGACACGCCGTCCTTGGGCCAGAAAGTAGTCACCCCTCGGAACCCAAACGCCTCTGCTATGCTATGACCATGATTCGAACGCTCAACTCCTATTCCGAAGGTCGTGATTGCTATGCCTCTCCATGTTCCCAGGTCTAACTCCTGCTCAAGTTGATAAACCAAGCAAACGCCTGTCCCGTTTCGTGTCATCATTCTGTCCGCCCATCAAGACCAGACCCGACCAGCGCGCATATTCTTCTCAGACTTCGGGCGTAGGAGATTCATCGGCTACAGGTTCGACAGGTTTGAGTTTCGTCCTCCGCCGTGGCGGTGGCGCTTTGGGTGGTATCTTCTTATGGCCATTGAAATGCAATGTCGACGTCGGTCCGACAGGAACACCATGTCGATGTTTGGGTACTTCGGGCAACGGCTTCTTCGTCCGCATCGCCCCTGTTCCAGCCTTTGCTTCTCCTTGCTTGGCCTCCGCGTCTGCCTCGGCTTTCCGACTCGGGGTGATGACGCCGGGCTTTTCCATGACTGCCGCGACGTCAACTACACTAACGCTGCTTGCAGTCTGCGAGCGAGAAAGACTGATGCCCAGGAACTTCCGAGCCACCTCTGCCTCGCCAGAAGGCTCTTGGTCGGCCAACCATCTCACTTTTGAGACACGATCAACCAACCTCACTGTAGTCTCGTCGGCGGGCGCAAAGTGGGAGTTGCCAAAGCCGCCTAGGATCCTCAAGACCTTGAGGATCTCGCCGCGTTTGTAGTGCGGCGGGTGACTCAACTGCGTGTGCGCCAACAGCGGGTATAAGACGCGCAGGTACGTGTGACGCAACGATATCTTCTCGTCCGGCAAGTCCATCAGGTTCCTAATGATAACGTCGAGGAGAACCTTGAGGTCGTTTGTATAAAAGTATTCGTATGTGGCTTTGGTTGTAAATAAAAGATATAGGAGTTTGAGGATCAGGAGTTGTAGAGACGTTTCGGTTTCGCGATTCAACAGCAAAATTATGTTCTCTCCGAATGTGCGGAACGAGTCGCCGTGTAGACTAAGACACTTGATGACCCTATTCGTAAGAGGGGCGTTTGGGGACGTAGGATCGGCGGCAACGTCGGTGGAAGCGAGCATGTATTGTTCGTTCAGTACCAACTATTACGAGGTTAGCTGCGAGGGTGATGTACGAGGACGAGCAGATCCGAGAGGAAGCATACCAGCACGCGGATAATGGGATAGTGATACGGGTCGTGAACGTCATTGGAGAGCTCCTCGATTATCTGGAAGAGGTAGGCGATGAAGCCGTCGTCGACCTGCAGCAAGTCGGCGGTGCGCAAGCGCTCGATTCGGGACATCTCATACATCAGCTCAAGCAGCAGGCGATGAAGCCTCAAGTCCTGGTCCTTGCGTCCGTTGATCAGCTCGAGGAGGCGGGGAAAGCATGCCTCCTCGATCATGCGAGAGTAGGTGGACTCGTCGGCATGGCCGTCGAGCAGCAGAAAGAGCACTATGGCGTGCAGCGATGCGGGGTCATCCTCCTGCAGCAGACTGTAGATGATTTGGGTTCGGATGTAGTCCTTATTGTCTCGAAACAGCTGGCATTGCAGTAGCTTTTCGCAGCAGACGGCGACATCGTCTTCGGTTTCGGGGAACTTGTCTCTGAATCTCGAAGTGAGGTACAGCCAAGCTCTCAGGGTCTCGTCGATCAAATCATGCGATTGGTATTGGGTCGTGACGACGTCGTCGAGCTCTAGACGGTTGGCGTTTTCAGTCAGCTGTAAGGCTCGTGAAGCGCATCTTGTCGGACGGCAACTCGGAAAGTAGAACCGAATACCACCGGCGAGAAGAGGGAATGGTAGCATGAAGAGAGACATGAGGGGGGATTGGTAAACTGACCTTCCCAGAACTGGTGTTGGGTCTCGAGAGATTCGTAGACGTCAAACTCGGCCATGATGCTAAGAACCACCGTGGATTGATGGGCAGAGTGGTCTGCATCACTGGCGCAGTGCAAAGAGCGACTGCTGCAGAGGAAGAGAAGGAGAAATATCTGGTGGGATGAAGATGAGGCCGGCTGGAGTTTCGACTCTTTGAGATTTGATACAACACATGGCTTGACAACAAGGGCCCCCCTCTTCGTCGGAGTCGGGGGTCAAACTCGGGACAGGTCAGGTCAGGTCGAGGTGAAAGGTGCAGCGCAGCCAGGGCTCCAAGAGAGCAAAAGGTGGGGGAGGAGGGCGGGAAACGGTACGTAGGATGGTAGACGTGGAGGGGCAGGGGCGGTAGACGGCACATTTAGTGTTGGATTGGTTTACAGTGGAGGCCTGCGTGAGGTTCAGTGTGTAAGCGTTCAGTGCAACTCGCTGTAGTAGTGGGGAATAGCAAGGCAATCCCCGCCCCTTCCTCCAAATGGAAGATAAAAAAAACATCGCACCCGCCTTCGCATATTCACTGGAGAAGAGCTGTCTGTGTTGGCGAGCCTTACATCAAACTGTAACCAGGTCCGGGACCCCCCGTTCGGTCGAGAACGTCTCTGAATCCGACGGCCGCGCCACCATGTGCTCCCAGGCTTGTCGAATCCTTCCAGCAGCCGTCATGTCACGTCCTGCGCTGGTGACCAAAAAGAAGGTCCCTCCACGTTTCTCGGATAGTCCTACCTACGTGTGCGCATGATTCCACTGCTTCCCCGTCGAACGGCACATGCGTTTGGGTGTTCGTCAGGCCACCGGCAGAGCCGACACACAAAACTCACGCAGCATAGACCACACAACCAGTAGTGGCTCCAGCGGAGCGGCCATCTTCCGTCATAGCGCGTTGCTTTGGGCCCCTCCCACCACTGACCGTGCCGAGTGTCAGTGTACGGTGTATTACTGTTGTTGCTGTCAATAAAACATTGTTCTGTATTGATGCTGTGAGCTCTATGTGTAGTGTATATCCCGTCAAACAGTCAATCCATCGAACGAAGAGGGTATTTCCTGCGTCGTAACCGTCCCCAATGCTCCCAATACCCCCTCTGTAATGCACCAGAAACGCCTCTAACCGAGCCCGTCACGAAATAGTCCCAACCAGTACATCCGTGGCCTCGTGCTAGGATTCCTCCTCAGCTGGTCGTTCGCCATCATCGTACACCTTGACCTTGTCGGCATATTCCATAATGTTGCTGACGACGTAGTCCGAAATCGTATTGCCCTTGCCTGCCGCGATCCTCAGGATGAGCTCATTGAGATGCTGCCGCCCGAGAATGTCCACGTGGTCTGCCGTCTTGGGCCCACCTCGCGGGTTGAATCGCTCGGGCTCGTGCTCCATCTCGACAACAGTCACCTTGGCCCCGGCCGGGTTGTACCGCTTGTAGTTCCACCCCCGGTTACACATGTATCCTGTACTGAGCAGGTTCACCGTTCCATCGCCCTCGCCCATGACGACGCCGTGGTCAACTTCTCCTTGCGTGAGAGCCGTGTCGATTGTGATATTCAGGTTTGTCAGAGACGGCATCTCTGGCGACCGGTAGTAGTATCCCCGCTCCGTGGGCTTTCCCACGCCGTAAAAGCAGTAAATCTTCAGACTGGGTGCTAATGGCAGTCGTGTCTCCAACGGGTTGATCCATTTTTTAGGGTCCTTTTCGTTGGCTTCAACCTCGGCCTCCGTGTGCGCTATGCCGTGCGAGTACGCCCCCTTCACATTCCTAGAGAACCAATCTTCGGTCGTGTTGAAGAGGTAGTCCATGGCAGACTCGACAGTCAGGTTTCGATCCGGTGTCGTCCAGTTCATGCCGCTGCGGAAGTTGAGGAGAGACCCATACGAGAAATCCTGTCCCGGTAGGTCGTCAGGAGCCCAAGTAGAATTGCCCCAGACAGCGTCCCCGCCGATGGGGAGCATCGACGAAATACCGGGCATCGCACGGAACAGCTGCGCCCGTTCGTCTTTGCTAAGGAACTTCTCGAGCCCGTAAACGGCAAATGCGTTGAGCTGCGCGGTGTCACGCATCTCACCCGACAAGACAGCTGTCAGGTCCTTGACGGCCCCGAGCATACATCCACTCACGTTGATCCAGGCCTCGACATGCTGCTCGACCCAGTCGTCGCCTCCCCGGCCGCCACTCTCAGACGCCACCCAGTGAAAGAAGTAGAACAGAACCTGTCCCCCATGCTGTGAGACACGAGAACAGCTTTCTTCCCCGAGAACTCATGGGCCGTCTCGATATAGGACTTGAGCCTCGAGAAGTATTGATCGCGAGTCTCAAGATTTGGGTAGGCCAAGCGCCAGTCGTAGGCTGCCGTGAAGGAGTTAGTCGGGTCGTAGCCTATTGATGCCAGATTCTCGAATATTTTGTTCCAGATCCAGTACCCGGTGATGAAGAAGTCGGTCGCGTCAAAGCCCTGGGCGGCCCGTAGTTTGATATGCGGAGGATCAAGGCCGGTTTCTTGATCCAGCATGATGTGCCTTTTCCAATTCTCCTTGTCTAGAACCAGCGCCCTCATCATGCTCCAACTACCCCAGAGGCGTTTCCGGAAGTACTGACGGGAGACGTTGGCGGTACCCCAGGATTCGAGGCCAGTCGAAATGACGCCTGGGACCATTATCATTGGGTGATGGGCATGGAGGCCCTCAGCGCGGGCCTGTAATCCTACAGAGAAAGCATCGTAGCTATCGACGAACTCGCGCTCGCCTTGCTTCACGAGCAGCCGGGTTAGCTCAGGCCAGCTAGGCGCCAAGTCCCCCTCGAAGCTAAGAAACGAAGTGTTACTGACCACAAGATCCCGCATGTCCTTGACCAAACCGGCAGGCAGGACATCAAAGAGACTGTCCATGCTGAGCTCTCCGAGCTCAGGAAAGTCTATGAGGTCATTGCTTTTTGCAAAGAAACCCGCAGCTATGATGCCGAACAAGCTTCCGAGCAAGAAGATGGCGCCATTGCGGCGCTTCCGTGTCTTGGGCTTCACATGATGGACGACGTGGGCGGTGTTTTCCGACTTTTCGGGGCTTTCGTCTCGAGGGGTCGATGGTTCGCTGTCGAGTTGCGTGTCGACGGGAAGCGCTCGGCGCCTGAGGGTGGAGGAAGACATGGCCGCAGTCGCAGTGATCGCGAACAACCGGGTGATGCTGGTGAGTTGAGGAAGTTAGCTTGTGAGGTCAAGATTGAGACGGCCGAGGAAGACCAGTGCAACCGGACCAAGACAGGGTCAAGTAGTCCGTACCTAACAGTGGAATGCGAGGGTTTGCGGCGCGCTCGGAGGGGGGTGGCTAGACACTTATCAGGACGATCGGGCGCGCAATGTCAAGCAAGCGGCAAGCAAGGGATGTGCAGAGGGGACAAGGAGAGACAGCGACAGAAACAGAGCGGTGCGCAAAGCTTAATTGCTGTCCATTAGCCAACAAGATGAAATGGCGACAGCAATGCCGACGCTAGCAAGAGTGAACTGCGCAGGGTTGGGTAAGGGTGTTCGATGTGGTTGAGAGGAACCGCGCAGCCAAGCAGAGTCCAGCAGAGCAGGGTACCTAACAGAGCGAGGTATCCGGAGCTCGGGGGGTGGGATATTGGAGGCGGCCAAGAGAACGATATGACAGGCGGGACTTGGGCCAAAAAAGGTACATGAACGTATACGGCTGGCTGCGACCACTTGGGAGTGTCTAGCGTGACGTCAATCTCCGAGTGGCCCCAGCGTCTAATTGTCTTCTACCTAAAGTATTCACGATTTGCAGCTTCCAGTCCTCCGTCCGTACACTACTACAGTAGAGACGCATGAAAATGCGGCAGATGGACAGGTACCTTTCCGCCTTGGGCAGGAGCGACTCCACTGGTCGAGGGCTTGCGGCCTTCCGCTAGAAGTAATTCAGCACCATGTGTGTATCTTTCGCATCAAACAAGGCCGGAAAATACATCCGTCACAGGAACTTGACCCGGAAGCGGTCAGCAGTCAGTCCACAGAGATCCATGTGATAGACGGGATCAAGGGAAAGCACCCTGAACGCACGTGTATAGTATATGGTGGATATGCAATGAATGAATCGATCTGCAGTGCGGCATCTTGTCATCATGAGCACGACAGTCTTTAGGCAACCAAGGACACAGCGGCGACAGCATATGATTGAGCCCTCACAACCCGATCTGCTTTCAACTTCGCATCTCATGACTACCTAAGCCCGATAAAAAACACCCCTCTCTAGAGACTCTTCGAGTTGGCGATTTTGACAACCCCCCATAGCCAAACCCAGCGTTACGTCGCGCGCCAGTTGCGTTGGCAAGCGTGGAATGATTTCGGTTTGTCTCCATTCCGAACCCCTTTGCATCGATGGTCATGCGATGTCTACCTAGGTATGCACAGGTCCAATAAGACGGCGCATGAGGTGGCACGAGGAAAGCGTCCCCCCCAGGTTCCCTGAAGAAGTAGGTCGTCGCGACCGTTTGGCATGTGATTGTGGAAGGAGTTTGATGGATGCATGTAGTTATGGATGGCACTTGGCTGACAGTGGAATGCACTCGCTCGGCGAGCCCCACTTTGGCAACGGGGCTCTGGCCGCTGGACCTCCGAACACTGAATTCGACAGGGTTCGGGACACGGACGTGGGGCTGGAGCTGACTACCTACCTACCCTGGACTGCATTGCACCTGAAGCGCTGCAGCCAACAGCAAATAGCAGGCAAACAAGCAGCAAGCAAATAACTCAATTGTCAAGTCCGAGAAACACACTGCAAGACATCCGATTCACTTTTTCGCCCGCTACACACATATACATCCGCCCGTCGCTTCGATCTGCAAACGCACAACCCTGCGACCGTGGTTCCAACTCATCGGACTCGTTCCATCTCATCATCCCCGGGTTTGCGGCAGAGCCGCGCCTCTACATTCTTTTCTTTTCTTTTTTTTGGCATTCTCTTCGCTGCTGCGTCCTACCGCCAAGTCGTCGGGTTTCCTCTCGCAGCCTCTCCCCCTCACCTCTCTCATCAACCTCTTCACAGTCTGTTTCTCGTTGCGCTGTACAAATTGTCATGAGTTGAGCACACCAATCGTCTGCCGGTTTAGGCTCGTCCGTAACTCTTCACGTTCTGCTGTATTTTTTTCTTCCGCATTCCCACTGCAGCTCGCGGAGTTATCTCTCTCTCCAGAGCCAAGTTGTCAGCATGGACGTTTCCAACATCACACATTTCCCCGCGAATCTGCGATATATCCAGTATGAACATGGTCTGGAGGCAAAGTATCTCCCTGCCATCCGCTCGCTGATCGCGAAGGACTTGAGCGAACCTTACAGCATCTATGTCTACCGATACTTCCTCTACCAATGGGGCCACCTGTGCTTCATGGTACGTGTCTTCCTACCCACCTAGCCACTGGGCCAGTGTGGCGTTACTGACTACAGTCCAGGCATTGGATCCCGCAGACTCATCTCTCATTGGCGTCATTGTATGCAAGCTGGAAGTCCACTCATCACACTCGCCGCCAACGCGCCGCGGGTACATCGCCATGCTGGCCGTCGCCTCCCCGTATCGCGGCAAAGGTATCGCCACGGCCCTCGTCAAGAGGGCCATTGACGCCATGGCTCAGCGGAATGCCGACGAGGTCGTTTTGGAAACCGAAGAAACGAACACCCAGGCCATGCGCCTGTATGAGCGTCTAGGCTTCCTGCGCTCTAAAAAGCTGCACAGGTATTATCTCAACGGAAACAGCGCCTACAGATTGGTCCTGCTGCTGAAATCTATCGACCCGGACGCTGTTCTTGAGGACTCTGACGGCCAGTCTCCGTGACTAGGGAGTGCATCCGGCGGTCTACTACTCGAGTCTAAACGACTCCTAGAGAGCGTTTGCGGCGTCATCTAGCACCCATGCCATTGATTCGGTCGTAGATAGGGACAACACAGGCAGTCGCCATGACAGTAGCCCGAGAGCGGTGTAGGGGGCTCTCTTCTTCTGAGTGGGGCATTCATCTCCTTGACTACACGATAGCGATATCGTATAGCGCAGGCGGTGGGCATGTATTCTGATACTTGAGCAGATCCGGGGTACAAGGACGGTGGGCTGGGCGAGCGGTGTTTCAAGGGAATAGATGGCATTGATTTATTGGTAGCTTGGTTTGCTAAAACGAACATATATTTTGATCGCACAAGCATTCAAGAGTCGTCTACGGGTGAGTCGACATGAGTGCCAACATGCATGTATATCGGAAGAAACCAGGAAGAACATGAACACGAAGATAAGGTCGTTATGGTGTGCCTGGCATCCCTCCACCCTCATGACAATTGACTGTGTACGAACTCTTCAAATCTCCCCATCCATGCGCTCATGGCCCAACTGGTTTTGAATGCTATAGTGCACTGCTTGTTGCTGGAGTGACAGGTCGTCGATAACCTCAATGGCTCCTACGAGATGATGTTGTCGTATGGCCTGTGGACGACGACTTTGTCAAGAGATCTGTGGAGCTGTAGATGGAGGCTTTGACGCCCCAATGATTTCCGGAAGCGATACCGAGGTATGTGAAAGCATCTTGGCCCTTGTTAGTCCGAACGTATATGCAATGGCACTAGAGTACCTATGTACGCACCTGGCTTGTAATAAATCGGACGTCCCATGGCCTCGACTAATCTCAGCTCTCTAAGCTTCTGCAAAACCCGAGTAACGTCTGCCTTGTCACTGAAGTCGGCTGTGTAGACGCACACGATCCGGTCTTTGCGCCCAGTAGGGTCATTATGTGGATTCCACGGCGCGACTTTGGCTGCGACTCCCAGCTCATTGTTGGCCGTAGCCCTCGCAACGACACGCCAGACTTCGTCGACGTCCTTGGGTTGACAGAAGAGCATCCACTGTTGACGAGGGTTAGTCACCATGAGAATTACATCAGCGAGACCATGGAATGCTTGCCTTGCCAGCTTTGATCTTACATGCATATGCAAGACCTAAGATGTCCTGGATAGCCTCTCTCTTTTCCTGATCTATCTCTCTCGACTTGGCTGTCATAGACTTCTTGGTGTTGTTGATGCCTTGCTGGAAGCTGAGCAGGATGTTCAACCTCTCCATGCCTCCCTCGATCAAAGTGTCAAGCCGGGTGCCCTCCTCCTCGGGTGCCTCGTCCTCGTTGCCCCTACTTCGTTGATTCTGCGCTTCAAACTTGACTTTCCGATTGATATACGGATTGCAGATGAAGATCCATGGGAGAAGATCGCTGTGCTCGGTTGTCTCGGGAGGGATACGGGCAAGGAAATCGTTGACGGTCTCTGTCAACTGCCACGCGTAGGGGACGCCGGCGTACGGGTTGTGGAGCTTGGTACTGTCAAGAGGCTCATTTTTAACTCTCCGGGTAATCTGGACAGCATTGGTCTCCTTCCACCACTGAGCAACGTCGAAGGATGTGACTCGAGCTTCGAGCCCAGCTACTACCTCCTCGTCTCCTAGCCCAATGGTCAGTTATTGAGTGTCAACTCATTCATGTCTCGGCACCAACCGTAAAAGTCCGATTCATCTGAGTCCATTCCGATTAGCGGGAGTGCCGACAAACGCGCGGTGTGGTCGACGGCTGAATGCAAGGCTGACGCGTTGTGTTTTGCAGCGCAAGGCGCGGTGTAGTAACGGTTTCACAATATGCCGGAAAGCAAAGAGCGCTCTAGGGCATTGAACTTGCCTCGATACAATAGACTTCCGCATTCAGCATGAAGGAACAGACTGTGGCAAACTCCTAGGTCATTGCGCGCAACTGACCGTGTTGCAAGTTGCGTGAAGTTTCGCAGCTATTGGGAAGAAAAAGGGAGGCCGGATGGATAGCCGTCATTTTGGGAAGGATAGCTAGGACGCCGATCCGATGAGCGGCCGCCAATGCCGGGGTGTAATGTGCGGGATCCTTCCGAGTTCCCCGGAGCGCGCGGCCGACCCCCTCCCGGAAATTCTCTGGCCACGACACTCCGACTTTCTTTTTCCTACTTGGTGCTGGGGTCTTGCGCCAAACCACGCGCTGGGTTTCGACGCAAATTTCCAAGACAACCCCACGACCACTGGGATCGCATCACACGCCGCATATCTTTTGAGACAACGGTGACATATTCTGCCCACTTCGACGGCCAAGGGTTTGCTCCTTCCCTTCTATCCTTGCCCCTCGACGCTTTTCAATCCAACAAAGAGGGGGTTTGTCTCGACCTAGCGATGAGCCACTCAAGAGACGCCATTGCATCCAAGCAATCCCTCGTTCTTGACTTGCCTCCCAGCTGCATCGAGTTCTGCTTGTCACACCCGGAATATTTCGTGGTCGGAACCTACAACTTAGTCAAGGACGAGGAACCACTGGATGAGTCAGTGAATGCAGAACCCTCTGTCGCCAAGAAGACTCAAAACCGCAACGGCAGTCTCATTGTGTTTCGACTAGAAAACGGCGTAGTGTAAGCTGGCGAAGGTCCTGCCCATTGTGACTTGAGATTGACTTCCTCCCAGACACCATGTTCAAACCGTCTCTCACCCGTCAGCAATTCTTGACCTGCATTTCTGCCCCTTACCGAGCAGGCATGACATCATGGCTGTGGTATCCAGCACCGGAACACTATCCATCTTCCAACTGAACCCAGATGCAGACGCGTCACAACCGCTGAAGCACTTGGCCACAAGCGGAATACCTGACGTCCCCGAGGGCGTTCTGTTTCTCTCAGGAGTTTGGGACACCAGCGACGCATCTTCCATCGCGATTACAACCTCTGCTGGCGAAGTGCGCGTTGTGAAGCTTGATAACTCATGGCGGATCATTGACGACGATTCGGAGCCCGTGATCACGCACTCCCTGGAAGCTTGGACGGTGGCTTTCTCTCCCCCGGAGGATCCTTTCGTCGTTTACTCGGGAGGCGATGATTCTGCGCTTCGGTACACATCATGTGCGCGCAACTGCGGGCATGGCGATGTAGATGATATACAAATTACGGCCTTGAACTCACCACTCAGCATTCCTGGACATGGTGCTGGTGTGACGGCCATTCTGCCGGTTCCTGTTAGACTTGCAGACGGCTCGAGGGTACTGGTGACGGGCAGCTACGATGACACCATACGAATCTTTGCCGTTCAGCCTCCGCACGAGACGCACGGTCTTCGCAAGTTCAAGGCTTTGGGAGAGAAAAACTTGGAAGGAGGCGTCTGGAGGCTGAAGTCGATCGAAATACAGGAGAAGAACGGTTGCTGCAACCTGAAGGTTCTGGCATCATGTATGCACGCTGGCGCCAGGATTATCGAGCTGGAGGGGCCACTTGACGGCGGGGAGTGGGACATAAGCGTCCTGGCCCGGTTCGAGGAACATAAGAGCATGAACTATGGCAGCGACTTCGTTCCCAGGTCGGGTCATGGACGCCTCGAATGCGTGTCGACGAGTTTCTACGATAAGCTTTTATGTCTATGGGAGGCAGATATGAGTTAGGGGAGCATTGTATGGATCTAATGTCAGTCTTGGACATGATATTATGATCACCACGAAAATGGCGCAGTACAACGGACGGGGGAAACAAGCTGCTTCCCTTCACTGAACAAGCAACATCGCTTCGATCCCAGGCATCTAATGTGCCGGAAGTGGTCAGAGTGACGAGGCAACGCTTTCGTGTCGTAGGAATGAGAACATGGGCAGAATAGCCAGTCCTTATAAATTTATAAAGAACTTCATTTGCCATTTCACAGGGGTGTGGTGAGGGGCCGGAAGGTTAGTAGTGAGCTTAGGTGTTACGAGCTTTAACATAATGCTGTCAGTCACCTTCAAGGCGATGCATGAGTTGCTCCGAAACCGTCGAAGCGACAACTGCTCACCCCATCTAGCTCGGGAGTGGTCACCGTTTTCTTTTCTTGTTATCCAGTTGGAGGTGGACAGTCTCCAGATAGGCAATGACCAAGACACGAAGTCCAAGACAGAGTTGGACCTGCTGCAGCGTTTTAGATGGATGGAAATTGTAGTTGTAGAATCAACGGTCCCAAGGACATTGGTTGTGTAACTCTCGATGCGAACACCAACTCATGCGGCCGCCCCCCTTTTTCGGATGGCGGGGTAAGTACGGTACGGATACTTTTTCCATGCCTCCCTCAGTGATCTTAGACTCATTCCAACAGGGCGGGAGGGGGTCAACGCTGCAGTTGCTCATTCAGCCTGGAGGCGACTGCCCCGAGAAGGGTTGAATGAAGCCTAATGTAGAGCCACCGTACCCAGGGCAGACTCCTGTGTATCGGAAACCGATGCAAGTCCCCGCTTCCCAGGTCCTGGTGACAAGTACCCTCCACATTCACCGTGTTGCGCTGGCTGCGTCGCTTCACATGGGAAGACGAGTGGAGGTTTAGATGGTTAGGCATCACAGGCGATTGGGTCGGGGCCCAGCCTAGCCCAGCCCCAAGTACACGGTTCGCAGTGGCCCCCTAGCTGACCACCGGACAGCGGACAGCGCGACTTATCCCCACTACCAACCTAGCCTGAGACCATGGGTACCTTAGGCAAGGTACCGACCGACACCTCACGCTGCATTTATTCCATTATTTGCTTTCTCTGCTTTGGATGATGCAAATCATGCTTGTCGCTGCTGCTATCGTTACTGCCGAGTTTGCTTCCACCTTCGCCCCTGCTACCTTATCGCGCATCTACGCGACTGTATGATCTTGCTCTTGCCATTGCTCTTGCATCTACCGAGTCCCATCTAATTTCTATTATCTCGACACGTTTCGATAGCTCCAGTCTCTGCCCGTGTACCTGGGGACGGGACCGAAGAAAGCACAAACGAGCTGTCTCGTTTGCTTGTGGAAGAGCAAAAGCTTCGGAGGGGTACTTTCAGGTACTTGCACACCCTGTAAGCCGTGCCGTTCGTTTTTCCTGACCAACCGCAGCCTTTCACTAATTCTAGCATTTGCTTCTTGGGCAGCAGTTCTCACCGAGCCCGTGTTCCGACATTGCCTTCCGCCTTTTCAACCTCCGCCGTCGAGTCCCCCGCCGAAACTACGTCCGACGTATGATCCAATACTGAGTCAACTGCTGGACAAGCAGCTTCCAAGGCTGGGCTTTCCTGCCGTACTGCGACCGATTTAGCCCATCATGGACGGACAGATGGCCAATGGCGCATCCGCCGTGGGTCAGAATGCTGCTTCCGTGAACGGCGGAAATGTCGATATCATCTCTCAGATCCACCAGGCGCTCGAGGTCATACACAGTCCTTATTCGTCCAACGAATCTCGCCGAGACGCCCAGCGCTTCCTCGAGAACATCAAGAACATAGACGAGGCCCCCTTCCACGGCTTCACGCTTGCCTCCAACAAGTCGCAATCCCCTGTCGTGCGCCACTACGCTCTGTCCCTCCTCGAGCATGCAATCAAGCAGAAATGGGCCGAGTATAACGAGCAGCAGTCCACCATGCTGCGTGAGTGGGTGCTGGAGCTCTGCCGCAACCTGTCAAAGGACGATCCGCTATACATCAGAAACAAGACGGCTCAGCTGTGGGTGGAAGTTGCTAAGAGATGCTGGGGCTCCGAGTGGATGGACATGGACGAGCTTCTGGTTCGCCTGTGGCAGATACCTGATTCCCCCGTCCACAAGGAGCTCGTCCTCTTTGTGCTCGAGACACTTTCCGACGAGGTTTTCAACGGCGACGACGCTGTCGTGGCCATGCGCGAGGGCGTACTCAGCAGAAGCTGCGTCGAAGTCTTCACCCCGGCCCCCGTCTTGAGAGAAGCTTTCCCCAACAGAGCCGCTGGCCCCGAGGTGCGCTCCGGGGAAGAAGGATGGCTTAGCAGAGTATCCGAGTTCCTCAGTCAATGCCTCAACGGTGACGCCCAAAACAACGACCAGATCCGCTCTTGCGCCGTGAAATCCCTGTCCGTCTTCTATTCCCTCATGCCCTGGGCCATTCCCAAGTCTGTCGCCGTCGCAAACTGCGTTCCCGTCATGTGCAGAGCCCTTGCGACCCCCGAAGTCTCTGTTCAAAAGGTAAATACCCGGAACTCCTTTTATTAGTCCAGTCAGGGGCAAGATGGGCAAGAGCTTACATGTGATAGGCCTCGCTGGAAGCTCTACATGCGCTTTACTCTCGCTCAAACTTCTCCGAGCAGGAGTTCAAGGACCTCGTCGCACCCATGTACGATGCTAGCTCAGTAGATCTCCTAAAACGGCTCTTTGAATGGTCAGCCGTAGATGTCGAGGATATCGACGAAGACAAGTACCAATTCGGCAAGAAATTCTCAGAGGTATAGATGAAGGCATGTTACCATATGGGCTTTGTTAACCTTATGCGTAGATGTTATCTCTGCTTGGTAACTACCTCGACCGGAGATTCTCTGCTATACCAACAAACTCGGACGTCAGCGGCTTTCTCAACCTATTGCTCCTAACCGTACAGAGCCAAAGTCTTATCGTTGCAATTCCTGTCCTGGCAACTTGGACTCGCCTCCTCAACAACAGGCTAATCGGACAGAGTCCGGCCAACAACCATCTCGTTGGCCCGCTCCTTGAAGTGTGCGGCTCTCGCTTGATCAGGTACGAGAATCTGCCTGAGGACACACAAGACCCCACGTTCTTGTTCCTCATGGAGGATACCGACACCGTCCCGGAGAGGCATGCGTTTCTTGGCAACTACAGGAGGTACAGCACCCAGGTCATTGAGACCATTGTCCAGCTGAAGCTGTCCGATGCAGTCTATCACGTTCTCGGCCAGGCGGAGCAGGTTTTGCAGCATCTATACGATGACAGTCCACCCATGGACGGTAAGTCTATCCCTTTTTCTGCCCCAGAAGACAGAGCTAATCTTGTAGTCACGAAATACATCAAGTATTCGATGCCTGTCCTGCGTGTCGACGCGCAATTCACCGTTATCGAGGCCGCGCTCAAGGGCTATATGAAATGGAGAGCAAGCACCACACAACAGAGTTTGCCAGACTATGTGGGTTACGACTGTATTTCTTGCTCAGGGCAATGCTAACAACATCTAGGAGCAACAGCGCGCCGCCTTGGAGAGAGACTTAGAATCTTGGTGCACCAAACTCCTTGAAATGAAGTTTGAGGATCCATTGATTCGAAAGAGAGTTTTGCAACTTTTAGTGGCCTTCTCGACCACAGCCCTCGACAAGAACCCGGGATTCATGCTCAAGGTTCTTGAGCACATTCTCATGACCTGGCCCGCTCCTCAACCGGAGCATCGTTCCTTCAATGAGGCCATCAAAGACTTTCAGTCCGAAAGCATGGTGGAATTGCAGAGGCTCGCGTCAAAGGTGCCTGACCATTTGCTTGCAGTATACGACCAAATAGAGGCACGGGTTAACGATATGATCTCATCGGGCACGTTGGATGAGAAGCGCCAGATTGCCTATCAGAGCTTCCTCTTCATCATCATTCACCGGGCTTCCAATATCGATCCTGCCACTCAGGTCCAGCGATTACAAGAGTTTATCAAGCCTGTCACATCTTCGTGGCAGAACCAGGAACTTAAGAATTCGCTGTCTTCTTACTCGGGCTTCTGCGAGCTGCTGGCTTTGGACAAGGCCAAGAGGTATCTGATGAGCCATCGTGTCCACGAGGTCAAAGACTGGGGTTCCTGCGAATTGGATGCTGAAGGCCTGGCTTTGCAGACCGAGCTGGAAGAGAGACAAAAGGTGAGTTTTTGTCCAGACTTTTCGAGGCTCAAAGTGCTTACTTGATTGAAGATGTTGCCGCTTCGCCCTACGAAGTCTTTTCTCTCGTTCTCAGTCGAGAAATTGGAGAAGTCGTCTACCCCTTTCCAAATCTCGTATCGCTTGTGGAATGATAGCTTCCCCGTGATCCTACCAGATCTATTGCAGTTCCTCAGGTAAGGGCATACCACCACGTCTATTCCAACGTTGGCTGACTGGTTGCATTAGCCATGCGCATGCCTCGCATAACCCGGACAACTGGACAGAACTGCCTGCCGAAACTCGATCTGTCGTTGGTAATGTACTCAGCGACCGTTTCTGGCAGGCGGGCATCTCAGAGGGCAGCAAGGATGAGTTTTACGCTCGCGTCATGGACAAGAAAAACACTCTCGAAGGGTTAGCCTCGACTATCCGCGGAACTGTAAGGTTTGTCAGGGAGACTTGTTACGCCATTATCTACTGCATGAGCCGCTTGGAGATGCAATTTTACGGCTTTAGCGAGCTACCTGGTCCGCTTGCGCAGGCCCTTTTCCAGAACTCCTTCCATCTCTCGGCCCACCAGCAAATCAACCTGCTCAACCTTGTGAGGTACCTGGTGGACGACTGTCCATTGGAGCAACGAGAACACTTCCTTCCCCCACTGCTGGCAGCGTGTTTCCAGCAGATGGATGCCAAGATCAACGCGGAATGGGAGAACCTCGAGCGCCAGCAGGCTATCCAGGCCGCAGCTGACGCTCTCACAGAAGAGATGAAGTCTGAAAGTATCTTGCGCCAAGTCACGTATACCGCGGTGATCATGGTGGCGGATTTCTTGGACCCCACGAAGAGGAGTGAGTCTATTCTTTTCCACCCTGGATTTGCTCGTTTCCTTACGCCGATTCGTCAAAACACCGTCTCTCCCTTCCCTCGGTGTAAAACCCCTGATTGAACTAGTCTATCTACCCTCCGTCTGCTACCCCGCTCCTCATCCTCGCCATATGCTCAGATGCCTCGGCTTGGAAAGTGGCAGAGTGGGTGGGCATGATACAAATGATTCACAGCCTTAACCGGGCGGGACACTAGTAAATCATGGCCGTCGAGCTAACTGGAATTTAGATCCTCCGCCTTTGAGATCACAGAATGGTCACGAACAACCACGGAAATATCCATCACTTAGGAAATTTTGCTTGATGCAGTCGACTATCGTAGAGCCTCTGCTGCTCTTTTGTACTCACGCCATCCGCATGCGAGATACTCGGTGCTGCAGCATAATCTTGCGAGTGTTCCGCTCGATTGTTCCAGACTTTCACTTGACAGAACCGCTCTCGCCGAGATCCCTTCCGCAGGATGGCATTGAAGGAGGACCGCCTAACAGGGACCCTTACCTTGACACCTCGCCAGTCTCTCCAGAGGCAGCCACTGCCATCCGGGAATATATCGCATCAGATGTACTCCGGGGTTGCATTACCTCCTTCCACGAGCCTTACTTTGTAGATTTGCAGAAGGATCTGGCCTCTTTGATTGCTGCCATCGTGGTATACTACAGCCCAGTCACCAGCACACCTCGGGACGTGCTCATGTCTCTGCCAAACATCAGACAAGCAGACCTCGACAGGCTGAACGAATTTTCTTCCAAGCCGGCTTCTCACACACGCCAACAGCGTGCGCTAGTACTTGACCTCCTCAAGGATCTCAAAGGGGTGAGCATCGCTGAGATGGGGAAGCTCCCCAAGAACAGCAGCTTCGGACGAAGCAAGAGGTCGAACCGCAGCAAGATGGCCCAGGAGTTTATGACGCCTGCCAACGAGACAAGAACTCGGGGCGGCGGAGTTGCTGACACAGGACGGGCTACGCCAGACGCCCTTGAGGGAGTGGCCAATTTGTTCGAGGGCTAAGGTGGCTCGTTGCCAGCCTTTCATGAGGACCGGCTTCCTCTGTAGAGGATCCCGCCTGCAAAGGCAGGCCCTCCTGGGAGACTCTGATCCTCTCTATAGACTCGCACCCCTTTGAGGGATAGACAAGTTCTGTAATTGGACATATCTAAGGAGGTTGCGGATCACATATCCGAGAAATGGAGCCACTAGAGAGATCTTGCCAGCGGACGTGTAGGTTGGATTGTGGCGGAGGGGCAGGATGGCATAGAAGTACCGCAGAGACATACCATAGGCTACACAGGATGGGATTGAGGTTTCAGCCCAAGTTCAAAGGATAAAAAAAAAGAGATACCAGCGTTTTTCAGGAGTCGCATCTCTGCTTCTTCGCCATGCTGCCGGCCGTTTGGAGTCCCGAAAGTATTCGTGTCTATTGCTCGCCCGTATATTCACCTGGTGAGAAAGGAACGTTGGAGATACACAAGCTCCAAGTTCGCCGACATCGTCATTACTGTTTATTTTCCATCAATCTACTATGCAAGCCTCGAGCATACACCGACATCGGGCGAGAGTGGAATAATGTGGACAGAACCTCGCCACGGGCTCTGTGCTGGTACAAGTGACCAGTCTTTGGGAACAGATTCAACAAGTATGGCCCAGAGACACAGCCAGGTACGGTACCGCAAGACACCATACATACATACGCAACTGGAGAAATTCGGGGGGGTTGGATGATGCAAGTCTACGGACATTGCCCATGGCCTTTCCAAGCAATGACCATCATTGCAGTCACTTGACAGCGAACAGGAGTCGAGATGGGGGAAAAACCAAGTGAATGCAGGTACATGCTACAGGTTTAGAACACAAAGCCCGCAAGCATTTCCGGACTGAGATAGCTTCTCCCCGGGATCCCGGGCGCAGGACTGGGCAGGCTGTTTGTGACTGGCTGCCTCAAAGGAGGGGGGAGAGAAGCGGAGGGTGGGAAGGGAACCCCCGGACCCCCATCCTCGCACGGCCGATCCATAGATTTGGGCAACATATGACCACCGCCAATGCTGGGAGCCTGGGGTCCCATGGATATTCTAGGAGAAGAGGAGGAGGGGAAGACTCACAAGGAGAAGGGGGAGGGGGAGTCCCATCATCCATGCATGGTTATCAATTTTCGGGGTTGGGACGGGATCGGGACAAGGCACAAGACAATAATATTCACCGATAGGTAGGAAAGGCGGGAGTCCAGTGACCAACCTCGGCGATCGCGGCACATCACATCAGGGCCTTTGAACATTTGCCCTATCCTGGCTTGCTTTTCCGAACGATTTACGTGAGATGGCGTAGCGTGCTTGCTGTAGGCCAGTGGGGAGGTCCACCAGTATGTCAGGAACGTCCTTAAACCTGAATAAGAGACGGCGGCAGCAGGCACTTTCCTGTCTTGATGGGCGCTCGTCCATGTGGTTTCCAGGTTCATTCGAGTATGGAAAGAGTCTGTTCCTAGTGATGTGTCGCAGTCATCCAGGCCATCCGTCCACTCGCACAACTTGTTTATCGGGCGAGAGGGAATGGTAGTCCGTCTTGGCCCACCCTCCTGTCTCTATCCTCGGCCGAGGCATTGAAGAGACGAAACTGTGAGACGAGAGAGGATGGTCAACGTCATGGCTTGCCACACCCGCACGCTGCAGTATCCTCAATCTGTTCAGAAATAACTGGACACAGTTTCTTGTTGAAGGGGCATTCTGCTCGTATACCGTGGTAGTGTCTGTTCCATCTGTAAACAACAATGTGGCTATCGAGTGTGTTATGGTCCAAGTTTGCCCCATCGGAATGTGTCGACTTGGGGAAGGGATCATCCCATCGTTCTGGATCGGACAGCGGACAAGACAACTAATGTGCTTGCAAAAAGAAACGAAGCCTCATGCAACACCGGCTTCCCATTGCTAAATGCGGTAATACAAGGCCGATATCTGGACCGTACGGAACCAACACGGCCACCGATGTGTTTCGAGCGCCCAATCATCCTGACATTGACAAATTGTCCCTGGAGGTAATATCTACGTGCCAGGGTCGAGCAACCTAGAATAGAAACCGGCATGCTTGATGCGTGTGATAGTGGGCCAACTCAAGGCATGCATGGCAGATACAAAGCCCGGTGAGCCAGGTCCTGGGAACAAGCAGCCACCCGCACATCGATGTGAAGAGGTGGATCCTGAGAGTGAGTGATAACTCGTCGTTCTAGAACAGATTGAGACAGGACCAAAGCAAAGGACTGCGGCGTGATGTGATCGGTTATGGGACGATGCATGCAGAAGCAGTTGCAGCGGCAGATAGTAAAGGCACTGAACTGCTCGGCCGCCTAGTTTAGCTACGGCTTCCAACCTGGTCTCTGATTCACATGGGAGAAAGTCATCAACGTCGACGGGTTGAATGGCCTAGTTGGCTAGTAACGGAATGTTGCACAAACTTGAGCAGGATGCCAGCATGCAACTGCCCTTCTAAGAAGTGCCTCCTATCAGCGACCGAGCCCAATGACAAATACTTGCTCGCCTAGTGAGTTTGTGTCGACGAGGGATGATTGAGAAACAGCTGTCCTGTAGCCTTGGCAAAGTCGCTCAAGGTTTCCGGAGACAGCAACTCTGTCAACTCGTGGGTGTGAGGGCAGAAAAGAGCCATTCGGAAGGTCATGGGTTGAAGACATTGACGTGTCCCGTGCGATAGAAAGTGTGCGCAGCCGCGAGTAAGGTAATTGTCCGTTGAACGTCGACATGGCATGGGATGGCTCGCTCTACTACTTTTGAGTTGCAGTCTTGGTTGTGGTCTGTGTAGCGCGACCCGCGGGATAGACCGCCATGTGGATAGTAAAGTGACATACGTGAGAATGATGCGCGACAGCGGTTGCAGGCACTGCGGACATGGAGTACCCATGAACATGAACTTTCGAGGTTATCGAGGGCCGATACAGTATGCCTACCAAAGACGATACGTTATACTTGACTCAACAACGCATCGAATCAGTTAGTCTTCGAACCCAGCCCAGGCCAGTTTGACAGAGGCCACGCAGAGGGGACTGTCAAAGAGGACCCTGTGGCTATCAAGAATGATCTGATGATGACATTTGGACCACAATTGCCCACTCTCTTCCTCTCTCGTGGGCAAATATGCTCATCACTGCACCGAGGACATGTTCTAGGGAGGAATTGAGGCGCATTAGGTGGTTGGGGTAGTTGCATCTCTCACCCTCACGCACCACGGCAATATTTGGAGATTTGGGAAATTCGGTACGGTTACTGGGATCGATTAGCCATGCCTAGCTATTTCCAGAGACCGGAGACATTGTGATTGGGACGACATGCAACATCCATCCAGTTCCATCCGACCTTAGGTAGGGCCTATCTGGGTTGTTTTTCGTGTTGTTATTCTCTTGGGCTTGCGGTGACCCGATGGAAACCCGGTGACGGCGGCAACGGGTCAACCCCGATGAATCGAACAGAGCGCGTCGTGAAGGAGGAGTGGCATCAGCAGCGACGGCGCGATGGTTAATGTCGACAATTCTGTTCCTCGTCAGGGGCCTTGTGGGAAGTGGACTCGGCCGGAGTCTGCCTCGGTGCGGCGCGGCGGACGACCAATCTTTACCGCCGGCGTGTCTTGCCATGTTAATCTCACAAACCCCCGTCTCCGTTTTGACCTTGTTCGACTGGGCGTCTGAACTAAGCTTCTGACCACAAGAGACAGCCGTCAAAGAGACTTGATGGGCTAGGGGGAGGGGCAGGCCATGAAGAGCACTCCTGATTGAGTACGGGTAGTCCCCCCTGGAGGCTGATGAGCGTGATATGATGAGATGGCTAAGGAAGTTGCCGTCACTCATCACCGCCGTCGTCGCAGCAAGAGGGGATCGAAGGGCCAAGAAGGATGGAGACGAAGACTGC
The DNA here is from genome assembly GCF_022836535.1 of Colletotrichum spaethianum. Classification (NCBI taxonomy): domain Eukaryota; kingdom Fungi; phylum Ascomycota; class Sordariomycetes; order Glomerellales; family Glomerellaceae; genus Colletotrichum; species Colletotrichum spaethianum. The sequence continues at coordinate 657,261 of NW_026054793.1, forward strand.
GTGAGGCAGTTGGGTTTCTTGTGCCCCTACGCACTGGCGCAGTGGTAGCATCAACCCAGTCAGCTCCGACAAGGAGGCTCCAAATGCACCCCCATTCCTTCCATGCCACCTCTTTCTGTAGCTGGGAAGGGGCTTCTTCTCGCTCAGATTTTCCCCAGCGGTAAGACTAGACTGTTTTGTCTTACCGCAAGTAGTCTTGCGAGAGAGAGATAGAGAGAGAAAGACAGAGAGGGTGTAAGATCGCAGAGGGTATTGACAGTGTGGGGCGCGTGTGCTCCTTTGCTACTTGGATATAGGAACCAGGAACTAGAGGTGCTTCACAGCGGCCGCCTCGCGGGGTCCGTGAGCTGAAGACCGTGCGATGATACCTCACCTGATGATATCCAACCAACCTTCAAAGATTGGGGTACCTCGGAATGTACTTCGCATGTGGGCGGTCGGGTCCTAGTGTGTGTCGTGTCATCGAGCTCTCTGACAGCCCAACGCCTGTCAACTAGATGCTAGGGAAAACTCTCTTGCCCGAGAGGGCTGGATGCTGCAGGCGTTTCCGAGAAGCAGAGAAGTTTCTCCATCAACCGTCCAGGCAAAGGGGACTTCCAACTGAGGGGAAAGAGAGTGACTCTTGAAGAGTTGTACTACCTTACGCAGTACTGAGAATCGACCGTGCACGCACGTCAGGGTAGAACGAGGTGGCACCAATCGTGTTGCCTATGCCGTTCGCTTTGCGTCAGTTTGTCAATCCGTCAGAATACGCTGCCGCACCATTGGCTTCCTGAATAGTCGGGTCTTGCAGTAGGGCAGAACAGTTCAGGGCCCAGCAAGGGGTTGCCATGTCGTATTGGGGTATTTCCATCCTCCATCATGTTTGCTTTTTGTCGAGCCATCACCGAGACATGTAGGGGTTTCCAACACAGACAAGTTGATCGACACCCTCGTGACTCGGCTTGGCCTCGTTTTGTCCTGTCTTAGATTGGCTCGCCTTTCCTTTGGCTCTCCTGTTCTCTGCATTGCCATGGCCATGCAGGGCTTGATAGACCAACAGGAAACGGATCAACCGCCGTGTCGTGACTGTGCTGTACTGCACCGGAATGAGCAAGGTTGCAGACTGAGGCCAGACTGGGGAGTAAGTACCTACGGCAATGTCTTGCTCACTCTTCTGTCTGTCTCGGCCTCACGCCGTCGTCGGTGGCACACCACAGTACCACGGGCACATTAATGCGGGCTATCTTGACGCCATGCATTTCACAGTGCGCTCAATGTGTACGGACGCGTCCTGTGGCAGAGGTGGAGGCAAGCCGGGGATCCGCAGATGAGGTACTTTTGGAATACATATCGGAAGCTCTCCCTCTCTCTCTGCCTTTGTTTCCCCTGTCAATTGCGCAAAGCAAAAAAACAGCATGGCCTCGGGAAAAACCCGCAGGCTCAAGAGAAGGTACGTACCGGTCGCTGGGATTGCGGAGTTACCCGTTATTGCCGCTGTTCAATTTGAGTGTGTGGTGAAACCGTCCAAAGACCAAAGACGGCAGCGCTAGTCCAACGCCGTCGAGGCAAGGCTGCCGACTCGCCCGCCGCCACCGACCAGAGCTCTGGAGACTGGACCAGACATTCAGAGTCGGTACCTGACGAATGCGGCCAGAAAGATGTTTGCCAACGCTTGAACAACCATCGGTTTCTTTGGTCCCCTCAAAGGCCACGCTGCCTTTCCTTCGACGGCCAAGCGCCCCTCAGCAAGCCATGCCTCAGCCCTAGACCTTTGCCGTGGTAGCAGCTTCAAGTCTTCGTTCGCGCCAGCAAGCCCAGCTGAGGTGGTGAGCAACAAGGTCCGGATCGTCGGGGCGGGGCAGGGAAGCAAAGCCAAACCAACAAGCAAGGCAACGCACGCCAAAGCGAAAGAGAAGCAACCACTACCTACTGGTCCTACCAGCAAGCAGTCCTCGGCCGAACCTCAATCTGCCCCAAACACACTGCTCTCGTGCGGATTGTTTCTGGGAAACCCTGGGAGCTTAAGGGAATGTAGATCCGCAACGTTTGGCAAGGCAGGGCAAGTCATGGCAGTTGTGGTGAGAGCATCTCACTCGCCTTTCCAAACACCCCACTGCATTACGGTTCCCCCCCGATTTCCGATTCCCCCATCCCCTCAAGATACCAGGCGTATCCTAGCTGTCGGGAAGACTTAACCGGGTTATATCCCCTTTGCTGTCACGCCTTCTGTGACAGCCACTGCCAATATTCACCAGAGCTCCTCTCAGCTACCTGCAAAACATCTTATTGAGGCGAGAGTCGCATGTACCCAAAACCTCCATCCAACTGGATTAAACAAATGGGGTCTCAACAGCAGTGTGCTATCACGGCAATTGCCCCCCCTGTGCCCCTCGGAGCTGTATCCCGCACTCTCTCGACATGCACCGCACTTCTCCTCGGCCACTGACCTCTTTTGTCTTTGAGTGTCGGATCTTCGCGTCTGCATCCCGTCGTCAAAGCGGCTCCCCTATTTCCCTTTACCCAATGTTTCTGTGCTCTCCCCTCTGCTCTGCTACCTCAAGCCCCACATCCCTGTTCACTCGCTACCCCTGCTCATGCCTCCTCTGCTCCTCCCCTCTTCCTGCCCCCCCCCACCCGTATCTAGAAGCCGTGGAAGCCCATGTAACGCATCGCCTGGCATAGGCTAGCTACAGGCGCTAGCACTAGCCAAGGCCTAAGGCACGTCTAATCTGATGGGAAGATATCCCAGGTCTCCATTGTTCACAGTGGACTCTTCTTCTCTTCTCAGTTAGACGTTCGCAGGGTACCTGCGGAATACAAGTGTTTTCGTGTGCCTGGCCATCGGTCTCGAAAGGAGGCAGACCCTCTCCAACCGGGGACCCTCATTTTCCCAACGCAACTTCGCAGAAGGACCACCAACCCAAACATAGAGGCCCCTCTCCTCCCCCGGTTCTGGACGGCATTTCCCGTCTCTCGTGTCCCCTTCTGCCGATGTAAGGACTTGGCCACAGAAACACTTCACACAAGCGACATGCCAAAGAAGTGTTGCACACCATTATAACTACGTCCAACCGCCCGCTCTACCTTAGTCTACCCGTTATTGCTCAACTCCAACTTCCTGACCCATCCAACTCCCTAGCCGAACGCTACATCCACGGCCGCATCCTGCAACATCAATCCCATCTAGACACTCTTCACTTGCCGTAGCTGGACCTGGACCAGGACCAGGACCACCCTGGGTCGTCTTAACCACGGCCACCCCCGGACGTGCCAGGGAAACAGGCCCAGTGAGACTCGCAACAGCGCCGGTTCTCAAACACCACCGGCGTGGCTTGGAAGCTTTCCATCTATGCGCTTTGCCTGCCGTTCTTCGACCTTACCATACGTTTTCCTTCCAAACCCCGTCCCTCTCCCAACCCTTCAACCTCCCATCTACGACTGAAGACCACGCATAGAAACAATCTCAGTCTGTTCTTGCCACTCTCACAAACACCGCTGCCACCAATTGACTTCGCGAAATCGATTTGGCCATTACCGACCATTTACGTCTCCGTCCAGATCTGCCGTTCAGAGACCTGGTCTCGTTACTGGCGTCTCGCCGTCTCGTGCGACATACTTCTTCTCTCCATCTCAACACGAACACGCGGCTCCCGGACCCAGCTCCTCCCCGACACTTGGTTCCAAACACCCAAATGGTCACTGGTTGTTTCCCCCTCCCACCTCGAGCAACCATCGCCTCCGCACTCCAGAATAAGCCGCTTGCCTCCGGGTTTCACATCCTAGCAGTTCTGATCCAAACATCACCAGTCGACCTTTCACGTTCACCCTGATCGGCCGCCAACGTGCTCATCATACGCTGATTCACCTTTGAATAACCCCACGACTCCTCCAACCGGACGAACTTCCCGACTACTCTTGGCTCCATCTTTACCGCACAAGACTTTAAAGACATCCGCCAGCCGTTCTTACTTCGGCTGCACTGCTTGATCGTTACAACCACCCAGCGCAGCACGATATCGATAACTACGACTTAAATCGGCATCATGGTCTACTGCGGAAAGCCCTCTAGGGGCTGTCAGATGTGCAGGACTCGAAGAATAAAGGTAAGACAGAGATCCGAATTGTTGCAACGAGAGAGGTCACTTGACAGACGGAATCTGTGTACTGACAATACGTTTGCCTAGTGTGATGAGACAAAGCCTACATGCAACCAATGCGCCAAGTCCCGTCGTCAATGTCCTGGCTACAAGGACGAGTTCGACCTCGTTTTCAGGAATGAGACCAAGGCGACAGAGAGGAGAGCTCAGAAGGCAAACCGCAAAGCACTCGCCCAGAAGGGGAAAGACATTGACTCCCCTACTTCTGGTTCTGACAAGAGCATTTCGCCCACATTTAAGAAGGAGATCGACTCGCCTGCGGTGGTCATTCCTGGTCTAAACGTTCCTGTGGAACAGATGGCCAGCTGCCACTTTGTCGCCAACTACGTCCTACTACCCCGACAGGGCAGTACTCGTGGGTTTATGGAATACTTATTACCGCTGCTGAAAGTCGAGCAAGGAAACCATCATCTACAACATGCCTTCAACGCGTGTGCACTCGCATCACTGGGAAACCGACCGAACGCCGCGGGAACGGGCTTGAGTGACAAGGCCTTGGGACACTACACCAAGGCACTAGCCGAGACGCATATTGCGCTCAAAGATCCTGATCAGTCAAAGTCGGACGCTACTCTCGCTTCTGTCCTCATGCTCGGCCTCTTTGAGAACATGACTGCTCGTCAAATGGGCATGTTCGCTTGGGGTTCGCACATTGAAGGCGCCATCCAGTTAGTCAAGGCACGTGGTCGCAAGCAGCTCCGGACCAAAACCGGGTTGCTTCTGTTCATCGCCGTTCGGACCCAAATGATCATCCACACTCTCAGCACGGGCACGGCACCTATCATGGGTGTTGAGTGGTGGCTTAGTGACGCTGTCAAGGATGAGTGTGCCGCTCATTGCCAGAGACTCAACATCAAGACGGCAGAGCTGCGCGCCGAAGTAACGCGGCTGATGTCGACAGTGGCCCGAAGCCCGGAGAACATCGACATCATGCTAGACATGATCCGCCGGGCCCAAACTGTCGACCAAGAGTTAATGACGTGGATGAGGAATACGCCAGACTACTTCCAATACACGACGGTGGCATGGGAGGACAACGTTCCTAACGGAGACTACGCCAAGGCCGAAGTGTTCCCCGGCCGTGTGGACGTGTACCAGGACTTCTGGATTGCCAGTGTATGGAACATGGCAAGAGTGTCTCGTCTCATTCTCGCTTCGGTCATCGTTCGCTGCGCCGCTTGGGTCTGCTCGCCAGTAGACTACCGCACGACGCCCGAATACGCAACGGCTGCACGCACTTGCGTCGACACCATTAGCGACATTATCGCATCAGTGCCGTACCACCTGGGCTGGCACCTCAAGAGACCGGAACTTCTCGAGAGAGCAAACATCTCGGGCTTCGCCTGTGGACTGGAAGAATCGCAAAAGGGCCTGCCCGGATACTTCCTGACCTGGCCCCTGGCATGTTTGCATGGCCAGGATTACACCACAGATGCTCAACGAGCCTGGGTGGTAGGACGCTTGAAGTTCATCGGTGATGAGCTGGGCGTCAAGTACGCTCACATCCTGTCACAGGTAAGCTATAAGACTCATCCCACGTCAGAGTCGGAACTAACACATTCGACAGATGCAAGTCCGTATTCCCTCAATGCTCATTAGAAGGGACGGACTGATGGCCCAGCCGTACCCTCAAGCTCACAACTTTGAGAAGCTTCTATCTGCGAGGTTTGCGCCGCCCTCTGCAGGCTATTCGATGAACCCTCTGCAACAGCGCGAGGCTATGCAAAAGGAGTTTGTGGAGAAGCACAAGGCTGAGCTGCTCGCCAAAGCCACTGGAACTGCTGGCCAGGCGGGACAATGGGTAGCACAGAATTGGCTGACGGTGCGGCCTGGGCCTCAGTGAGTTTGCAGGGACTCGGCTTGTAAGGATACCTCTTTGGGCGGTGGGAGCACAAGATCTCGACGGGAGTCCTACAATGTCGTTGATCATCCACATCGTTATGGTGCTTACGTTGACAAAGATGAGACGTGCGGAATGAAACTGGAACGGTAGGAAGGCATGCGGACATTGACGTTACGCATCCTCGAAGAAATCGAGGAAACAAACCAAAACCTGGGGTGCGGCTCGCCGGGACATTGTGTTGGGAATGGCGGCAGCCAAGTGTTGATTTAAAGGGATTGTGATACCACGGCGTTGGATTGTTTTTCGTTGGCTTCACAGTTGATATTCTATCTTACGTGACACAGCCCGATCCTTACCACAAAGCATTCGTTCCTGTCGCATCGGAGCCCGACCTAGTACACATGTAGATTAGCAATGGAAATACACATCAGCATTTACGTATAGCAAACAGAGAAAGTTTGTACATCATCTTCAATGACCTCTTCCACTTTGTTCATGGTCATTTGCAAATTTCGAATTAAAACCGAGCATACGGTTGCAAGCGGTTGGGTCCGTCTCCGGCTACTACCTAGCTGTGTCTCTGCGAAGAAAGACCGGATAACCCCCTCCCCCCCACCCCCTCAAGAGCAATAATCTCGGTCACGCCAAGTTGGCCACCTGAGTACTGCATGGAAAGTGTCCCGCTGAGGTGCCATCCCAACTCAAGCCCGTTCGGCGCTCAGGCGATGCACGTTGCCCGTTTCCCCTCTCCCGCCATGACTATTCTGACCACCGCACCACGGACTCAGCCGAGGTATCTCGATGGCCCCTTACCCATCATCTGCGCTCGCTTGTGGGTTCCGTATCCCCTTCATCGCGTGGGGTGGGAACGACGCCTGTACTCCCGTCGCGCGTTGCGCTGTTCTCAATTCCCTTTTTCGTGTTTGTGTTCAAGTCCTGCGCCTATACCGTGCTTGCAAACCCGCTGCCCATTCGAGGCCGTGATTCCAAAAGGCGTATCCTCGCTCGCTACTTGGTTTTCTTGATCTGACCGACTGTATTCCCGCTCAAGTTCCATGCCTTGACGACCCAGCTTTGGGTCTGGTCGACGTAGTTCTCGGTCGAGGTGTGCTTAACGCCGACTCTCACGCCGTCTTTTGTAATAACGACGTTCTTCTTGCCCATGCGCTCCGAGGCCGTTTTCCGAATCTTGGTGACGGAGATGTAGACCTGCCAGAGCACCCAGGCGACGCCCGCGAGGAAGACGACGGTGATGATGAGGGGGAGGATTTGCCTGCAGGTTGCGCCAAGAGCATTGGGTCAGCGCAAAACGTTCTCGAATGTGGCGTGTTATAGACGGTATGCGCCTTGTCGCATGGCATGGCAGACTCGAAGGACCAGTTTTTGAGGGGGGGGGGACATGCACAGGAGTCCGCATGCGACGCGCAATTTTTTTAAAAAAAAATTGCGCCCGTATCACGGATCCGTTCCTATTCTTTTGCGGCTCGGGATGTCTCTCACCTAATAGTCGAAGGAGGCGGCGGGTGGGCTTTCTTACCCCACGCCATGGTTGCGAATGAAGTTGTGCAAGTGGTGAAGTTAATTCGAAGGCCTCTGGGCTTCTTGGGAGGATGTCCAGCCCGAAGAATAGAGGAGAAGAACCCGCGACGGTGGGAGGGAAGGAGTCAATGTTAACAACAAGTGCCTTCCCAAGTGGATATAACGACGTCGATCTCGAGGGACAGGTCGAAAGGCAGATCGGCGGAGGGACTAGACTTGAACAGTTGAGAGGGGGGAGGGGGATAAAAGTGGAAGAGGGAAAGAAACTACAATTGGTGACGGGCGTTGGACAAGGAGGGGATATGACGGCCGGGAAGCTAAAGCAAGTAGTGTAGCTCGGCCGGGCAGAAGAAAGCAAGCAAGCAAAGAGAAAGGTTCAGGTGAGACCTCTCGACCAAACCCTACAGGACTAGAAACGAACGAACAGGAAGGGCAAAGTGGTGGAAGGCGAAGCGAGGTGATCAAGATACGAGCATCCTTATTAGAGTAGGGCGAGGTAAACCTATTAACTAGCGTCCACAGTGCCTCCGTCTTCCCACGATCCCCCGTCTTCCTAGCATATTTATCAGGTACGTCGGGTGGGATACCTCGAGATTGTCATGTGCCGCGTACGCACTCGAATGCGCATCGCAGACCGAAAAGCTGAGTCGCGACGACACGCAATCGAGCAACAGGCCAGTGCTCGGCGCAGGGCACTTGAAGTGATCTAGGGGGTGGTTGTGTGGAGATACAGGGCCCTGAGAGGCTGAGAACATGGGCGGGAGGTGCCACCATCCGCCCTAGTGCGCCTTTTGGGTGATGCTAAGCACCGCGGCGGCCCCGCTGACGCTGGGAACACGGCACATCCTGCTGGGGGGGCAGGGGAGGGGCAATGACTGACAGTACTATGTAAGTGCTGGATATCCGATGTTGGCCTGTGTGTTGGAGGCCGTTCGGCTGTTCGTGGCTTCGTAGACGATGGAACAAACCAGGCCCAGCAGCTGAGATAGACACAGCAGGTTATCGGCGGGCAATCAACCAGGCACACCGGTCTTGTCAAGTTCTACTCTCGTTCCACCCTCTCGCCATGACTGCGAAACCGCACGAGATGCGGCGATAGCTTCCAGGACTGGGAGGCACACTCTAGGAGCTTCATTGGAGGCCAAGGTCCATCACACTGACCCGCGCCACCACCGCGGAATTCAGTGCCGCCCAAAGGGGTACTGTACATAATATGTACTTGTAGCAAGCCGAAGGTATATATCAGGTCTGCCCCACAACGTTTGAGATGAGAGTGAAAATCCCCTTCATCACTTGTGGTCCATGGGGCGAGCTTTGTTCGGCGGCGTAACAGGAGTTCGTATGGCGCACGGGGCCGCATATATGTATATGATCGGTCGGAACCCCATTCTGGACTGATGGGTTTCTTTGTTCGGATGCTCGGTTGTTTGCTAAGCCTTGAGACGGTTGTTCTGTGCCGCCATTTTCTCGGCGTGTCGCGTCCACTTTTAACTCGGAGGCCGAGGGGCGATCGCGGTCAGATCCAAGTCATTGGGCCCTTCCAACGAGTTCCAGATAGCGAATGTTTATCAAAGCGACCAATGTCGAACAGCTGATGTCCAAAACGACGGGATCCCAGGGGGCCATGGTACGAGTATGTACTGCAAATGATTGGCATTGCTGGCAGTCACCTCCCATTGACTTCCTGCACCAGCTGCAGCAGCAGCAACAACAAATGACCGACATCTGTGGATTGCTGTGGGCCACCGTCCGTGGCTCTGGGATCGCGCTTGATTGTGAACGAATCCCCCCTCCCAAGGCGGGTTTCTTCATCTTCTTCGGTGATCCGGCTCTACAATGTCCCGAGCCACCGGCTTCTCCAGCCTCACATGGGCCGTGCACGATAGCTGTCAATTACAGCCACATGTTCTGACCGCCAGCCGCCGCCAGCAGCACCAGCAGCAAGCCAGCACGACAAATTAGGCCAATTAAGCCCTGCAGCGCGATAGAGGTGAACACCTAGCCGACTTGAAGCTGGAATGACTACAGGTTGAACCACCTGTCCATTCGACTCCTTCTCAAGGCTGCCTACTGCATCTTGCCTCTCGCTCCTTCAATCGCCTGGGGGCTCGGGTATTCAGGTCAGCCTACTCTCGACACGATACGGTTCCCGTCATTCATCGCATTTTGTCATCTGGCTGCTGTGGACACATCTCTGTTGAGCTGCCTGCTGTCCTCTTGACCCCTCGCTACCTGACGCCGCTACGCCACGCCGCCTGTTGCGTACCCCCAAAACCCGGCACCGGCCACATCCAAATATCCCGATTTACAAACATCCACCTTCTCATCCATCACGACGCTGCTTGCTCAATCCCCCAGCGCAAACAAGAAGTAGCACATCCTCTACCCCCTGCACACTGCCCACCATGTCGGCGCCGAACGACGGCTACGGCCAATATCCCCCACAGGAGCAGCCCTACGCCGACCAGCCTCAGGATGGCTACGACGCACAGGGAGCCCAAGCTCCTCAGCCGGCTGCCGCCGACCACGGCAAGAAGAAGAAGAGAGGGTATGCTACCCAAGCCTACGAGTTTGGAGCTGGCGCCAACTCCGCTGCCGGCGCACCTGCTCAAGCGCAAGCTGCCCCGTACGGCATGCCGCAACCTCAGGTCCCGGCCTACGGAGGTTATCCCCAGCCAGATGTTCAGCCCGCCGCCGCAGCTTATGGCTCCCCCAGCCGCAACAGTACGGCATGCCGCAACCCGCCGCCGCCGCCGCCGCCACGGCCGGAGGCTACGGCGGCTATCAGCCACCTGATGCCGGGTACCCTTCCCCGGCGGCGTTCCTGCTGCTCCCGGAGTCGCTGGCCTCAACCAGCAGATGGCCGGCATGAACCTCGGCGGCAACCCTCAGCAGCCACCTCCTGGCCAGCCGGCAGGAACTCGCCCCATGGCCCTTAACCAGCTTTATCCTACCGACTTGATGAACCAACCGTTCAATGTCTCCGAGCTGGATTTACCCCCTCCCCCCATCGTCCTGCCTCCTAATGTACGTCACCGCCTTGTCCCTTTTCATGCGGAGCCCCTTGCTGACTGTTGGATATGTAGACCAGCGTTACTCCCTCCCCCGATGCGAACTGCGGTCCCAAATACGTACGCTCTACGCTCAACGCTGTCCCGACAACACACTCTCTCCTGAAGAAGTCGAGATTACCCTTTGCGCTTGTCATCCAGCCCTACGGCGCTCTCCACGACAGCGAGGATCCGGTCCCCGTAGTGCAGGACCAAGTAATCGCGCGTTGCAGACGATGCAGGACATACATCAACCCATTCGTCACTTTCCTCGACCATGGCCACCGCTGGCGCTGCAACATGTGCAACCTGACAAACGACGTGCCTCAAGCTTTCGACTGGGATGCTGCTTCGCAAAGAAGCACCGACCGATGGGGCCGCTACGAGCTCAACTACTCCGTTGTCGAGTTCGTTGCGCCTCAGGAGTATATGGTTCGCCCGCCCCAGCCGCTCGTCTATCTGTTCCTCTTCGACGTCAGCTATGCCGCTGTCTCTACCGGCCTCCTCGCTACCAGCGCCCGAACTATCCTTGACAGTCTCGACAGAATACCTAATGCTGATCGTCGCACTCGCCTTGGTTTCATTGCTGTGGACTCTAGCCTGCACTACTTCTCGGTTCCCAAGGACGGTGAGGAGAATGCCGAGACCAGCATGCTGGTCGTCAGCGATCTTGATGAGCCGTTCCTGCCTGTGCCCACAGACTTGTTGGTGCCCCTGACTGAGAGCCGCCAGAGCATTGAGGGCTTCTTGACCAAGCTGCCCGAGATGTTCCAAAGCAACCAGAACAATGGCTCTGCCATGGGCTCTGCCCTTAGAGCCGGTCACAAGCTTATTTCGGCGCTCGGTGGAAAGATTGTTGTACTCAGCGCCTCGCTGCCCAACGTTGGGGTTGGCAAGCTGGACATGCGCGAGGACAAGAAGCTGCTCGGGACGAGCAAGGAAAGCAGTCTGCTGCAGACCGCCAACAGCTTCTACAAAAGCTTTGCCGTCGAATGCTCCAAGAACCAAGTCTCGATCGATATGTTTCTGTTTTCCTCGCAATACCAAGATGTCGCGTCTCTGAGCAACCTGCCGAGATACACCGGAGGACAGACTTGGTTCTATCCCGGCTGGAACGCCGGCCGTCCAGAGGATGCCATCAAGTTTGCTTCCGAGTTCAGTGACTATTTGTCATCAGAAATCGGTCTGGAGGCAGTGCTCCGTGTTCGTGCCACCACAGGTTTGCGCATGAACGCCTTTTACGGCAACTTCTTCAATAGAAGCTCGGATCTTTGCGCATTCCCTGCGTTCCCTCGCGATCAGTGTTATGTAGTCGAGGTCGCCATCGATGAGAACCTGACCAAGAACGTTGTGTGCTTGCAGACGGCGGTTCTTCACACGACTTGTAATGGAGAGCGTCGTATCCGCGTCATGACGCTCGCTCTGCCGACCACCACAAACCTTGCCGACATTTATGCTTCGGCAGACCAGCAGGCGATCACCACATACTTCAGTCACAAGGCGGTCGAGCGCGCCTTGAGTGGAGGCTTGGAGGCTGCCCGTGACTCTCTCCAGAACAAGCTGATTGAGCTTTTGCAGACGTTCCGAAAGGAACTTGCAGGCGGCAGCATGGGCGGTGGCTTGCAGTTCCCCTCCAACCTTCGCGGACTCCCCATTCTGTTCCTGGGCCTCATGAAAAACGTTGGCCTGCGCAAGTCGGCCCAGATCCCGTCAGACCTGCGGTCGGCTGCTCTTTGCCTGCTGTCAACGCTTCCCGTTCCTCTCCTGATGCAGTACATCTACCCCCGCCTCTACTCGCTGCACGACATGCCCGACAATGCAGGCGTGCCCGATCAGGAGACGAGCCAGATCGTGCTCCCGCCGCCATTGAACCTCTCATCGGAACGTTTTGTTCCCTACGGCTTGTATCTCATTGATGACGGCCAGACGCAGTTCTTGTGGGCCGGTCGGGACGCTGTGCCCCAACTCCTGGCTGATGTGTTTGGAGTTGACGACAGGACCCAATTGAGGGTTGGCAAGGGTGCGTTGCCGGAGCTGGAGAATGACTTCAACGAGCGGGTACGGGCGGTCGTCCACAAAAGCCGGGACCACCGTTCCAAGGGAGTCGGCAGCATCATCCTACCCCACCTCTATATTGTCCGAGAAGACGGAGAGCCGAGCCTTAAGTTGTGGGCGCAGACACTGCTGGTCGAGGACCGGGCGGATCAGGGTATGAGCGCCGCGCAATGGCTCGGAATCCTTAGAGAAAAGGTAAGTCCCCTTGGCGGCTAGTCTTACGAACAGAAGGCCATGGCTAACATTCTTTTGTCTACTAGGTTGTGACTTGAAAACAAAATGTCTACTAGGGAGAAGGGGGGGGGGGGGGGGGGGGGGGGGTGTTGCAAGGGGCTTCCGGGGGTGTTGGGTTCATTTAGACCAGTCTCGGTGTGAAAAGTAGAGATCAATACGCATAAACACTGGCCGAATGTTGTTCTACTGCTTCCTTGGTGTGCCAAACTTGCTTTTGAGTTCGTATGTAATACCGCTGCATGTTTCCGTTGATTGCGAGTGGCTAAATGGGCTTACTAGTAAGGCGCGAACCATGACAAGTGACAGGGTCCGTGAAAGAGTTGTCCGGTTTCTTGGAACGCTCCGCCTTGGGGTGATGAGCTCGCCTCCGTCTCGGAAGATTGATAAGTTTGTGGGCTTACATTTGAAGCCCGGCCCTGGTGACCTGTCACACACCAGGGTTGCGGGAAGAGCAGTAACATGTCCTCCTCGTTGGCAAGTGTGGTAGGAGGCCATGATGCTCTGGCCGGCGGCGCTTTCCCTTTTCAAATGAAGACCCACCGTTCCGTCCTTTTCTCGTCTCTATTCGTACACCAATGACCATTGATAGGACGGGGAGATTGGACGGGGAGGGAATGGAAGGGGGAGCCGGTTTTGAGGGAGGTTTCCAGTGCCAGGATGGTTCGAAATCTGGGCGACTGAGATGAGCGAGTAAAGCGGGTGGGTTTGGTGGTGGTGGTGGTGAAACTGGTACCAGTGGGAGGTGAAACACACGCGCCGAGGGGGAGGGAAGACCGGCTCGGGGGCCAATGGTAGGCGGGGCTAGGCGCCGTTGGACGTGTGCCGTGGCTGCAGAGTGCTGACCAATGCTGGCCGAGAGATGGACTTTGGGGGATGATGGGAGTGTTTTTTTGGTCCATCACATGGCAGGCTTGCGCGTTTTTTTCTTTCTTTCTTGCCGTCCGTCCAGCAAACTACCGCCCAACAAGACGTCATACAGAAGAGTCAGACGGGCGGTGTTGTTTGATTGACTGACTGGGTGAGAGGATTGGAAGTACAGGTACCTTGCCAGGCATGCGCTAACCAGGCGAGAAACGCAAGATACAAGGACGTTCCGCCACCCCTGGAAGGGTGTCCCGGGTAGCAAAGCATCGGGGATATGCATGTACCAAGGCTCCTGCTGCTAGTGTGCACTTTACCCGCCGACTTGATGGGTAGCTCTCGAGAGCTGGGCAAAGATGAGATGGTGGAAAGATGTGGACAAGCATTGGCAATCACTCGTGCAGGCAATCTGTTCGCAGCAGGCGGGTCGTCCATCCCACAGCGAGCCTGTCCAGGGTCCAGACCAAGCAGCAGGGTCGAAATGGGCGACGACAGCATCGAGTGGCGTTGTGGGACAGGGAAGAGAGTATCGATATGCGGTCGCTGTCATGCGTGGATTGGAGCGAGTCGGGTTTTGTCCATGGAAGAGGGGTAGGGAACCGGGAGCGATAGAGGAACATCGTCTATTTGAGGTTTATTCCAGGTCTGGACTCTCCCCGCCGTGGGGGGCAAATGAGAAAAAGGCCGGAGGACCGAGAACACACCCACAAGGTTTCCGTCTTCCTGCCCTGGTTGGCTTCTGGACATTGAGAACTCTGAACTTGCCCATTTGTTCTGGAGCTGCGATGTGCCTTCCAAACGGATCGGACGGCGGAACTTGCCTCGGGTTGCTTGTATTCAAGACTGTGCTGTTTAATGACGCAAGCAAGTAGATTGGATGGAGGTTCTGGACCATGCGAGAGCAGTCTGTTCATGATTTGCCTGGGCGCGAAGATTCTGGAGACTCCCGATTGCTCCAGGGGTTGCGACGGAAAAGGTGCAAGTAGCTTTTGACTGCCAGTAAAGCGTTGGTGTCGCCCGCGTCCTTTTTCGACCCGGAAGAAATGCGTTTTATTACAGTATGGCCTCGACTGTGACGGTCACAGTTAAAGAGATAAACCAAGATGGAACAAGATTAGAAGCTGGCCTTGTCTGCACAGCAATTGGCTTCGTGGGATGCCGGGATGACCTTGGCAGGGTGCCCCTAAAGCTCCCTCCCGTCGTACGCAGAAGCAAGTTAGGGTTCCCTAAGCTGGGGGTGTAGATCGTTTTTCCATCGGACAGCCAATGTTGACTTCTGATTCATTGAGGTTTTCAGACCAGAACACAGTGGCAGGTGAACACGACGTAGAATTGGCTCGGTGGTCGAGAACAAGGCATTGACATCGCACGTTGGCCGTTTCCTACTCTGCTTTTGGGGCGGAAAAGGAGTCAGTTCCCCCTCATATGCCACTGACAACGACAACAAGTCTCCGGGCGGAATCCAGCTTCTCGTGTAGATTGTATCTGTCTGTAACCCGCTTGAAGCAATGGTCGAAACGGGTCGAATGTGGTTTCCATCATTGCCTTATACGAAGGCATCGTAACCCGCTAGTTGCTTGTGCCTCTTACAACGTAGTTGGGCTCTGAACCCCGATCCAGTCGTGAGCTGAAGACTGGTGGATGAAGGACGGTTGAGGATTTGTGGTCCTCTAGCGGGGGTTCATGAAGCAAGCACGTTTCCAAACCAAGGTACCTGGACCTTGGCCAGGGTCTTTAAACGGGCTCTAGTAGATACACTACACTAGTTCAGGTGCCCATACATGCATTCCTCCGACGTTTAGGTACTGGTTGTGTGGTTGGTGTTCACCGTGAACCGCCTGCAACAATACCGCCCAATCCCTGGTCACATACCTGGTGTATGTACCTCTGCTACCTAGGGCAGGTAGGTCCCGCGACTCTGTACACTACTCCCCGCTCCCCCTCCCCTCCTCCCCCTCCCCCCTTCTCTCTCTCTGCCCTCCGCTCGCGTCCCCTTCTCAGTCTCCCAGTCGCAGCTTGTCGCCAGATTGACCCCACGACATCACCCCGCCGTCCTTCACCTCACGACCTCTTCGTTTCCTCTCTACACCACATCTCCCCTACCTCAGTCACCTCTACTACTGTCGACCCGACGGGAGTTCAGACGAATGCAATACTACATAGAATAGCCCGGGCCAAGAGACAACCACTCCAACAATTCGACAAACGGCCTAGCACTCAACTCTCGGAGGCATCTCCAGACGAGCAAAGAGAGGGTCGAATCTGCAGCGGGGTAAGACCGATTACCTGACCTGACCTGAGCCTTGCCCGTCTCATGCCTTGCCCATTCCACCTTTCTTTCACCCTACCTTACCTTATTACCCTTAGCTTCGACCATCCATCTCATCGTGGGCTGACAGGAACACCTCTTCTTCTCCAGCCTCAAGCTACCTCACCTTCCTTACCTCTCTCTCTTTTCACCGAAACATTGACACGCCCATCTCGCCCTGCTTCACCAGCGCGCAGGCATCTCACAGACTGCCCATCGCAGGTTTCCGGTACGTACTTGGACACCGGCGTCTCTGCATCATGCCCTTTTCACCTCTCTCCCTGGCCGTGCCTACCGTCTCCAGCAGCCACCATCGTCGTGTCGTCGTTTGTCGCCGCATTGCTCGGTGCTTCGTAACCTTCGTCTCCCACTTTACCCCTCTCGACTTTTCCCCCTTTCAACCTTCCTTACCACTTTGGACCCGAAGATCATACAGGCACATGCACAATTCGATCTCGCTTGGCGAATACGCACCCAGGCACAAGTGGTCGCGCCCGTCCATTCAACCTGCCCTTGCGCCCCGGTCCAGGAGCTCGTGAAGCTCAGGTGCAAACTGCGCTGCTCATCTCTCGGCCTGCTTACCGTGGTGTGGTCTTGACTCTCCTTTTGCGCGCGCTTCTTGGACTTCTCTCGTCTGAAGTTGCGTCGCAGGGGGGTGCTCGGGTCATCGCCCGTTCCCCTTTCTCTTTGCCTCGTTTCGTTGCGTCGCGACCCGCTTTCCCTTCTCCATCGCCATTCGCCCTCTCCTCTTGCATCCGCAGCTCTCTGGTGTGGCCACGCTCTCTTTTGTGCGTGCTCTTTGCGCTATCCCGCTCCTCTTCTGGAAGCTTGTCTGCGCTGCAACCGCCTGTCGCGCCAAACCTTCCTTGAGGCTCGATCGCTTTCGAGAAGGCACCGAAGAAGAACACGACGCGGGCAGTTCAGAAATGCCTTTGGTTCTTGTCAAGATCTGGCTTTGACCTGCCCTGTCTGCACGCACGCCTCAGCCTGCCCACACTCTCATTACCTTATCCTACAGTACATGCTGTACCCGCATCCGTCCCCCCCCGACCCCAACCCCGTTCCCGTTCCACGACCTAGCTGTTTTGGACCCTCTCCTCACTTGCTCAACCTTGCCCACCCCGGGATGCCTGCCTGTTCTGTCACTTGACCCGTTGGAGCTCCTTCCAGCTAACACCCAACTCTGATCTTGCAGTCCCTTGCCCGTTAACCAATCCCTCTGCACCGGGGTCTTTCAATCAACCGACAACTCGTTGCCGCCTACCGTAGAAAGCCGCAAACCGCAAACCGCTCCGTACCGCACTGACCAAAAGGGGGAAACGAACGACAGAACAGATAGAAGGAGAAGAAGACGAAAAATCTTCTTCTGCGTGTCTTCCGCGATCAGAAATCCGAGACGTTGGCCAGAATCAAACACGCTCCCGCCGGCCTGTGACAAGCGGACCTCACCCAGCACTCAAGGCCCGAGCGGACCCAGGAAACACGGCCCTCGCCCACTTTCGAACCTCCGACGACAACTCGTCGTCCCCTTCCACCCTCTCCCGTCCGTCTCTCTTTGTCCCATCCCCCCCTTCTCGAAAAATACTTCCAAAAGCCGATCTGCCTGTGTCTGTTCATTGACTGGACTGACCTGGTATTCTTCCCTTCCCTCCAGCCAAAGAACAAAGTCCCACCGGTCTGCGAAGCTTTGTGTCTGAACGCCCAGCAGTGGTGGTTTTTTTTTTTCTGACAGCCGTCAATCCCACCTTGTCTTTCGACAAGTCACAAACGGCCGCCCTCCCGCCAATAATTATACCCCCGCAGACCGCGATACTAAAAGACTCCTGGCTCCTTACCGAACCACGGCTCAAAACAGCAATTGTGGTTCTGCAAGAAGGCCTTATTAGGACGACTTAATTCTCTCCTCCCTGAACCCCCCTTTTTTTTTCTCCGCCCAAGGTAGTAGTATCTCCTTCGCGAGGGACCCGCCTCTGGTATTACTTCGTCGACAAACCACCTCGACAACTTCCACTCCACATCGATACCAACCGTCGCACATCGCCAACAATGTCGCGCGCGAATCCCCCCAACGCTTCGGGCTCCCGAAAGATCTCGTTCAACGTAAGCGAGCAGTACGACATTCAGGATGTCGTCGGCGAGGGCGCCTACGGAGTCGTCTGGTACGTTGATCCCCGTCTGTTTTCACGGTTGCGGAGGGACCATTTCACTGACTGGGCGCGGAACAGCTCTGCGATACACAAGCCTTCTGGTCAAAAGGTCGCCATCAAGAAGATTACACCCTTCGACCACTCGATGTTCTGCCTGAGAACTCTGCGTGAAATGAAGCTCCTGAGATACTTCAACCACGAGAACATCATCTCCATCCTAGACATCCAGAAGCCCCGGAGCTACGAGACCTTCAACGAGGTCTATCTTATCCAAGTAGGCATCGCTCCGCGCACTACGACTCACATAGCTGGCACACCTGCTAACAGAACCCTGTTCATTAGGAACTCATGGAGACGGACATGCACCGTGTCATCCGAACCCAAGATCTGTCCGACGACCACTGCCAATACTTCATCTACCAGACTCTCCGCGCCCTCAAGGCTATGCACTCGGCTAATGTCCTTCACCGTGACTTGAAGCCTTCCAACCTGCTTCTGAACGCCAACTGCGACCTGAAAGTCTGCGACTTCGGTCTGGCTCGTTCCGCCGCCTCGCAAGAAGATAACTCGGGTTTCATGACGGAATACGTAGCAACACGTTGGTACCGTGCTCCCGAGATCATGTTGACGTTCAAGGAGTACACGAAAGCCATTGACGTCTGGTCCGTTGGTTGTATTCTGGCTGAGATGCTCAGCGGAAAGCCTCTATTCCCTGGCAAGGACTGTGAGTCGAACGACGAGCACCGGCTACTATGGGCATACACGCTAACAAAGGAATGCGACAGACCACCACCAGCTGACCCTGATTCTTGACGTTCTCGGCACCCCGACAATGGAGGACTACTATGGCATCAAGTCCCGCCGTGCGAGGGAGTACATCCGTTCGCTCCCCTTCAAGAAGAAGGTTCCTTTCCGCACCTTGTTCCCCAAGACGTCCGACCTGGCTCTCGACCTCCTCGAAAAGCTCCTCGCTTTCAACCCTGTCAAGCGCATCACGGTTGAGGACGCTCTCAAGCACCCCTACCTCGAGCCGTACCACGACCCGGATGACGAGCCTACCGCGCCTCCTATTCCCGAGGAGTTCTTCGACTTCGACAAGCACAAGGACAACTTGAGCAAGGAGCAGCTGAAGCAGTTGATTTACCAGGAGATTATGCGGTGAGCGATAGCGCAGGAAACGACCGAAGAAAAGAAACAGAAGACATGGCCAGCATTGGGCGCACGCTTTTGTATGAGGGGAAAGACCTGACTTGTAAGGATGAAGAAGCCAAGGGATTCACTGAGCAAAGCGGCTGAACCAGGGGGGCGAGGAGGCGTGGACCTTATAGACGATCAATGTGGAAAGGGGGAGAATTGAGCCATGAGGCCTGCAGAGGTCTGGAAATACAAAGTAACATATGCGATGCCAGGCAGATTCGACTAGAATCAGTCGAACGAATGATGGATAGGCAAATATTTCTCTCGTCTAAACTTGGTCATTTTCTACTTGCTTGAGCGGTTTGGCCTGTGAACAGTACTTTGCATGGCGCTCATCAACACCTTGTACGCTTCTTCAACACCGCAGAGAGACCAACTACAATGCTTGGTTACGGTGCGTAGCAGCAAGCCAACCTAGATGATGTACCTATTGTCAAGATGGCCAGTCTAGACGGGCTATCGAGGTCCCAAACACATCGTTCAAGGGACAGCCGAGGCACCGGCTGGATAGACTGCATCTTCCGTCATACCGGGGGGGGGGGGGGGGCTGCGAGGCTTTTTGTCTTGGGAAAGAGAGGGGGGGAATGGCTAGTCAGTCTCGTTGGACTGGGCAGTCTGCTCCGGTACGACGTCTTCTCGCCGCTTGACGCCGGCGCGACCGACGCCTTGAACCTGGCCTTGGCCTCGGTGGCGGCGACAAGACGCAGCACAGTCACGACGCGAGGGGGGGGGGGGGGGGGTGTAAAGGGGCGGGATGCCGGTGTCACTTCAACTCTAGGGTATCATTGTATCAATATCTGTGTTTCTTCGTAGCCCAGTTCCCCAGCCCTGTGCCTCTTGTCTCTGCCAATGCCGGGGTAGGAGGCCACTCTCGTCGTTGCCTCTGAGCTCACTCAGCAAGAGGAGTCCGCCTGCGTGGCTCATGGGCCGCCGTCAAGCGCTCGTCTCGTGCGTGTGTAAATTCGTAACCCCCCACCCCCGGCTTTGGCCCCAACGCTGTTGGTGGAAGAGTGGCGCGCTGTTGTTGCTGCAGATTGCCCTCTTCGGTCGCGGCGGCCCCAGTCCCTGCTCCCAAATAACGCCGAGTCCCAAACTCCCAGTCCAAAGAGGCGTTTGTGTTTTCTGAATGACGCCGTGACCCCTTTTTGCTTTGGAAACCATAAACACTTGTCGCCCGGTTGTGCGGGCGGTACCGCTGTCTTCGGTGTGGATATCTGCGTCCTGTTTCCTCCGCTCTCGTCCATGGCCGTGCCCGTTGACCCGTCTGCCGTTGTTTGTCGGTTTGCGGTGCTTCTGGTTCACCTCTGAGACCCGAGCACCCATAGCTCGACGCCCAGCACGCCAAACTTCTCCCCCTCGTCGCTCAAGGGCTCGTTGCCAAAAGTCTGGCTGCGTCCACTGTGGCCGCGGTCGAGGCTGTCGTCGAGCCACAGGCCGTAGTGGCCGTCGCCGGCGCCGACGCTTAAGAAGCCCGTCTCGCAGTTGATGTAGTAGTCGTTGACGCCCGAGTAGGGGAATGCCTTGAAGCGGATGGACTCGCTCGGGGCCGGGGACGCCGTCAGCCTGTCGCTATCGGCAAAGGTAGAGCGGGTCGGGCTCGCCACGGTGGTGATGCGCGTGAGGTTCGTCGTGTCGGCGGATGGCGGCGGCGGGAGGGGGGTGAGGGTGGAGGCTCGCCAGAGGAAGCACTCGCCATTGCCGAAGTACTTGGGCGCTGGGTGTGGGTATTCGGAGAGGTAGGCGCCGAAAGTCTGATCATGGACACTTGATTAGCCGTCAGAATCCCAAAAGGTGCCAGGTGTCCTGGCGACGCAGTGATCCGTCCAGGGAAGAGCATAGGGAGAAGAAGCGAGGAAGGTGTTGAAACTTACGCCTCCGGCATCGTCCCTCACAACTAGCACAAAGCCGACACGTTGACCCTGGTAGTCGGCTGCCTTCTGGTACAGCGTCGTCAGACTGGCGCCGTCCTGTTCCAGGCTGTAGATCAACTTCCAATCCTCCATGATCCGCAACCTCTCAGGCAGCATGATGCGGATCTCCTCGGCCACGCCATGGCTCAGCAACCGAGCGCTCGGCGGGGTGCTGTCTTTGAAGCCGTGTAGGATAATTGGATCGAGGGGCGGGGGGCGGAATGGGCTCGCGGTGCGCTTGATGTTGGAGGGGACGAAGACGCCGTTGACGCCGTCCCTGAAAGCGGCCCCGCCAGCAGGCTCAGTATGCGCGTGGGCGAGGTGTGATGGCTCCCGCGAATAGCCGTCATGAGGGTAGGACTCGGGAATATCGGAGGAGAAGCGGCGGATGAGACCGGACCACATGGTCGTGATCATGGAATTCGAAAGCGACGGAGCGGTGGAAGAGTGTGTCGGGGTGTGGGCGCCCGAGGAGGATGGTGTTTCCGGAGGGCTCTGGTAAGCCATCTTTCAACGTTGTGCGTGTCGAGGTCGAGGGGTGGGTGCGGTTTTAAGCGTGGCCGCGGAGGAGGTAGTAGGACATATAGGAGAGGAAGTCGGTTGCGGTTGCGGTGGCAGAACGGGGGCTTATCATCGAAGGAGACGCTATGTCAGGCGTAGGGGGTTCGAGAGGGAATCGTGTCTAAACGGAGTGCGGGATGAAAACGACAGTGGTGACAAAGATGTGGTAAGCACGATAAAAAGCAACAAGAGGTTGGCGGGCAGCCCAGCACGGGGTATTTGGTAAGACAAAGAGGGCGGCTAGCCCGCCGGTAAGTGGTAAAGTAAGGCAAGGTGATGGAGGTGGTTGATCAACGGGTCTGTCGCCGGTGCAACTCTGGCGTGCGTTCGGCCAGCGGCGGTGAGTTCGGGTCGGTCCCGCAACAGAGGAGCTGGGAAGCCGGACAGGGCCAAGAAATGCCTGTTTGTACGTGGGGTTCTCGGGGAGATGCTCAAGGCAGGTCGTGTTCTGGACCAATATTGAGTCACGCTGACTAGTATTGCGGTTTGTCGTTGGTAATAATGTTGCACCCTACATCGCACATTTGCTGTATGTCGTTATTGATTGATGCCAAGTGCAGCGTGGTCTTGTCTTGGGCAACAACGGCGGCCATCCGTCGGGTTTTCTTCCAAATTGGACTGACACTTTGACGCAATGCCTACCATGGAGCTGAATGAAGGACGAGCCCCCAGGCTTGACGTCGTCAGTGGTGGTTGACGCTGCATGGACGCAACGGATGAGGGGTAGGAGTTTGGCCTGCACCCGCTAATCCTATGCCCAAGGCCGTTTGCTGGCTGGCTGGCTGTCACCGCTGGGCCCGTTCCTCTTCCAGGAGCCAGCGTTGGTGCCGAAGACATGACGGCACAATACGTACCTGATGACAGACGTCAACTGGGAAAGAAAGTGGTGTGGTCGTGTTCGTGCGCAGGTGGCCAATAAGGGTACTACGATGTGCAATCCTGCCGCCACTGGCGGGCAGCTGTCTATTCATGAGACCATTTCTGTTACCTTGTCATGGGTACCCATTGTCAACTGAGGCTCCACTTCGTCCCAAATTCATGCTTCTTTCCTGCCGGCCACCCCCGGCCGGGCGCCCGGATGGCCGGTCTCGTCTCCGGTTACGTACAAGTCGCAGCCATCTCAATGCCATCTTACCCTAGCGTTACCTGATGGAATTCGGCCCGCGTGCCTTTCCAATGCTCAACTTATGGCTGTACACCGATATACCACGAAACAAAGCACTAAGCACTCAAAATGTTGGTAACAGTTTCGTTTTTGTAGGATTGATATAACATAATCATTACCTTAGAACAGGCCTTGTGCTGTTCCCCGCCCTTCGCCCCGACTTCGGTAATGTAAGCTGGGGAGCAGGCGGGAATATGTAATCTCACGACCAAAAGCTCGCTTTGCTTCGTTGAGATAAAATAAAAGGGACACAGACAATGTGTGTGTGTGTGTGTATGCGTGTCCACCTCCCCTCCCCTCCAACAAAAAAAAAAAAAGAATAAACACCAAAAACACCATACCCGGACCCGGCTCTGCGTCCGTTCCTTTTTTGTTCTTGGTATCTTCGCTTGCCCTCCCTCTCTTCATCAGAAATGCCACCGGTGGCAGCGTTCCAAAGCTGCGTATCGCGTAAGACCGTCACTCCTCCCTTTCCTTCCTATCCCTTCCCTCCCTCGGGTCCGCCACTCCGACCAACGTTTGTACAAGTAGTGAAAAGAATGAAAAGATTTGAGTTTGTAATACAAGGTTCGGAAGTGCGTTTACAGCGCCTTGCCGACGCTATTCTGGCTCCCTCCGCTGGGTCTCCGCCCAACCGTCTTCTGCTCGCCAGGGCGGTATCCCGCAATCGGGCTCTCAGTCTCGTAGCGATAACTCGGTCCGCTCGAAGATGGCCCAACATCTGGGCCTGGATCGCTCCAGCCGTCCATGCTCACCCCGCTGCTGTACTTCGAGCTGAAGCTATCGGCTCGTGTGTGGGCTGAGCCTGGCACTCGAGGCGGGCCACCACCGACCTGGCTGTAATTGCTGCTTGCCTGCGTCGTACGGTTCCCAAGTAGCTCAGGCCGCTCCAAATCGAACGGGTCGGATCGGAACTTGTTCCGCCTTGTGGCAAAGCTTTCCACACTTTGCATTGAGTCCCGGTACATGGATTCCAGACGAGGTGAATATGTCGAACCACTGGGCGGCCTTGTCGTGCCGCCGCCGAATGATGTTCCTCGAGACCGGCGCAAGTCCGCAACGTACGTTGACGGCGGCTTTGCTGCTGCGGCCGGCGCCGAAATGGCGTTAGCATCCGAGAAGGGATTGTTGCCTGGGTTGACCACGGTGAGCGGCGCTGGCTTTGCCGAGTCGTGAGGCAATGCGTTGACATCCGAGAAGGGGTTTGCCGCAGCATTATCGAAGTTGAGCCCAAGGCCTCCGAGGAAGTGGTCTGCTGAGCCGGCACTGCCCTGGCCACGGCTGAGCCGCCTTCGCTGCGCCTCCCTCTCGACTTCCTTGTCGTCCATACCCAGAAGCGTCAAAAAATCGGGCTGCCCACCCACGGCCGCTTTTCGATCCTTCACATCGCGCGCCGAGACAAGGGCGTCCTTGTCCACGTCTCTGTCGCCGCGGAGGCGCCAGTTAAAATTCATATCCGCCGTCAACCGTTCCCACCAGTCCTTGACCCGATCTTTTGTCGTGATCACATCCCGTGGTCCAGTATGATTCGACAAGGACGAGCTATTACGGCTGTGCTGAGAAACATTCATGAACTGAGAACGGTTGCTGGTCGGGCTGCTGTCCCGATTGCGCGAAACCAACGCTCCCAGTTGGCCGCGGAACCGTTGGAAGTTGTATCCGAGCGCCGCCTTAAGCTTGGCTGAGCGTGGTGTCGGGCCCAAAGATCCCCTGTCGATGATATATGATGACTTCTCGGCATGCCTGAAGCTGGGATCCGTCGACAAAGGCGTGAGGAGAGTGCTCCGGCGCTTCTTAAGCAGTCTCTTCCGCCAGAACCAAAGAAGGAAGCCAAGCAGGCCAAGCACTACTACAGCACCAATTACGCTCGAGGCGATGATAACCGGGGTACCCACGCCGCCAGATCTGCTGTTTCCAGAGGAGGTCTCACCAGATGCAGGAGAATCGCTGCCAGCCTCGCCTGCAGCTGTGCCAGGATTTAAAGGAGGTGAAGGAGCGATTGCGCCGACGCCTGCTCCTGATCCCGCGCTGTTCGTGGACGAAGATGACGACGTTTGAGCGGGAGGCGGTGTTGGGACTGCGTTGGCATCAGTCTGGCTGGTTCCTGGTAATACAACGGGTACGGGTATCGGGGAGGATGAGAACACAGGAGGGGTTATTTGCGCAGGAGTAGGCGGTGAACTCAGCACGGGAATGATGGGTATGTTGTTGAAGGTAGGGAGAGTGGCCGGAGGCTCCGCATCAACGAGTGGCGTGGAAGACGTCAATGCTGGCGCAAGCGGGGGAGAGCTTGAGACCACGGGAGCAGGCGGTGGTATTGAAGAGGAAGTCGCAACTGGAAGGGGAGGGGGTGGAGGGGGTGATGAGGAGCTCGTCGTACTCGCTGAAGTGGAAGTCAAAACGGCTGCTGGCGGTGGTTGTGTTGTCGACGACGATGCCACCGGCGGCGGCGGCGCAGGAGAAGGAGTTGCAACTGGCAGAGGCGCTGCGCTTGTTTTCGGTGGAGGCGTCGCTTGTGGCGTCGAGCTCGATGTCGAAAGCGACGTACTTGTCGACCGTTGCTGCTGATTATTCGACCTCGTGTTGTTTCCTCCCTTCGGCCTGGCCGTACACCTTTTGCCGTTGAAGGTCGTTATGAAAGCCCCACCCGGCAGGTTTGCATTCCGATTTGAACTCGACATTGTTGTAATATGTTGCGATTCCAGTCGCAGAGAACCGAAGAGTGTAAGAATCGAAAAATGGTCCCGAAACGGGAATAAGAAGAAAGACAGATACTAGGAGAAGCCTAGCCGGCCATCTAGGTCGGTTTACAAAGGATCATGAGTGACCTGTTTTGTAAATTGAAGACGGCAAGAAGCCGTTTGGAAAGGGAGCCAAGTTGGTGAGAGTCGGTGGTGGGCGGCGATATCGAACAGTCGTCGTAGTCGTCGTAATCGTCGAACCGGGCAAACAGGCCTCGAGACCGACCACCAGGCTAGTGGAGGAAAGAAGTGAAAAGTTGAAAACGTGAAGATCACGGAAAGAATCGAAGGCGGTAGTAGGGAGAAGATGAAGGAGAGGGTCGGGGTAAAGGGAAAGTGTAAGAGACTAGAGGAGGGTAAGGTATGGAAAGCAGGGTATGGCATGGGAGGGGGGGGGAAGACACAGAAAAGGCCTGGTCCGGCCTGGTTTGGAGTGGTTTGGTATGTATGGTATTGGTACGGTATGGTCCGGTCTTGTCTGGTACGGCAGGGTCTGCGGTCTGAGTCTTGGACTTGACTGAGGCTCGCGGGATGTCTCTCCGATTGTGCGGGACAGGGACCACACACACCTCTTTCGAGACCTCTCACAAACAGAGACGGACAACCAGCATGCTACATGCTACATGCAAGCAGGCACTTGCGTGTTACATGGTGATGGCATGGACCACATACGTCTTGACATTGATACCGTTCGGCTACCCTGGGGGGGTGGGTGGTCGGGCATAGGCAGGAAGTGGACGGTAGGCGCCGAGCGACAGCGTTACTTCGTTTACCTCTCCTTACTTTAAACGAGGACGACCGAAGTGACAGACCCCAGTCCATGACCGAAGCAGAGACACACAGCCAGACCAGACCAGACCAGACCAAACCAGACCAAACCAAACCCATAAGTGGACGGCGATGACGGGCATGCAAATACGGGGCTGCTGCATCTGCACACACAAGGCCAAAGGGGATGGGCTTTGCGTGCTTGGTATATCGTACACTAGTACGATTGTAGACATCGTCTCCCTCGAGTCCGTGGTTGACTCGACTCGTAGCGGCGACCAGCCGCAGCAGAATCGACTCCGGCAGAAGCGGCAGAAGCGGCAGGAGCACTTGATGCACTTGATGCACTCACTCTTCACTAACCCAGTGTGTGCTCCTGCTATCGGCCTTCGTCCCTTCCTCCCAAAGCAACCGCTTCAGACACGGTCGCCAATGCCCAACCAGCCAGCCAATCCTGTCATGGGGGACGCCCGAAAGAGACAGAGGAAGAGACGCAGAGATCCATCAAACATTGACCAATCCTTCCATGCTGCGACAGACACCATCAATGCTCGTGCTCTGCTGCTGCCGCTGGGAGCAGTGTTGCAGGGATGCCTCCAGAAAAAAGGTGCATGTGTATATGCGCGAGTGTGCGCGTGGTCAGGGGAGGCTCAAGTTGGCGTGTTGTCCCTTGACGTTCCTCATCGGCTCTAAACAATGGGAATGGCGCCCCAAAAACGGCGAGCCCCTGGTCTGTAACACACCTGAAGCACGAAAACCCGCCCCCAAGCGACCCCAGGTGTGTTCCAGGCCAGGGGTCCCCAGCCCCCCTTCGGGTGGCACTTGGACTCAAGAAGTCAAAAGGTGTCTTGCTCACGGGAACCGATTTAGGGGGGATGGACGACTGTGAATGGCTGCATCTCATTAGGTACTCCCGCCAGATCTGCGACAGCCTAGCCCCGAAAGACTCGCTAGGCATGATCCCTCCCATACATTTCCATCTTCCCATATTCCCGCCTTCCCTTCCCACCTTTCCTATCATCAGTCGAACTTTCTCAATAGGTGGTGTAGTGTACAGTACGTTCCGAACCTGGAATTTACAGCAACCGTCGGGTCACGGCCCGATCGTTTGGCGGTTTTTTTTTTGGTTTTTTTTTTACCCCTGCATGATCCCCATCCGCTGGCGCCGAATCGGCCACACAGAAACGCTGGAAGACCCTTGAAAGGTGGGGGGATGAGGTGGATCCTACCGTCGGAAGAGGGAAGGAAAGGCGTATCTCTCCGTCTGCCCAGCTGTTTCCTCATTTTCATGCTAGGCCAATGTCGTACGGTACTCTCTTCCTTTCGCTTGTTCTTGTACAACGGGGCAATCCTCTCCTTCTTGGGTTGAGTCTGAGGCAGAAGGAGATGTTTCGATATTGCATCTCCCCGCCCCTTCACGCATTCTTCGTCACCGACCTTGGTGTCTGGCGTCATCCAGCAGCAAGTTCCTCTTCGGCCTGCTCCTCCCCATCTCAGTACACACGATATACTTGGTCCCTACACTCACCAGCCCAAACTGTTTTGTCGCACAAGCGCTCCTTGCCCCGTTGAAGCCAGATGATAGATGGACGACTCATGGCCGCGCCCAACCCGGCAGCTGCGCGTCTGGCCACCACCAAGAGGCCAACCGCGCGCATCCTCTACCTGTCAGCCAATCTATTCCAGATTTATTTCTCCGGCTGACTGCAAACTTTGTGGCCCTCAACCCCCGGCTAACCATCATCTTGGCCTTGTCCTTCTCCTCCTCCTCCTCGCCCGCTCCGCTTGGTCTTTCCCGTCTGCGGTCCACCTCGTCAGCGTCAAGGTCGTCTGTAAATAGCATCCAGTCTACGCCCTGTGCGCCTTCATCTCCCAAACAAGATGCGGGCCGTATACCGCTGTCCCTCTTGTCGCTCGTAAATCCGGAGAAGCCCTGCCTCGACCGTTAACCAGAACGCATCTCGCTCCCATTCCGGCCGCATGAGGCAACATCGTGCAGCCATCCCGCGGTGTGCACGCAAGCCTGTAGGAAACAGGAAACAGCTTGCGTGAAGCACGCTCGAGTAGAGAGAAGCGGGCTCGTCGTCCGCGCTTCAACCAAATTGCGAACACATCAACCATCCACCTGCCAGAATCGTCCTCATGGCCTGGTTGGCGGTGCACTCGGTGGAAAGCGTCCTCAGTGACACTCAACTCGTCCCCTCTTCGGCCAACCCTCGTCGTGTGTTGCTTCACCTCATATTCTGAGGGTGAACGGTCGCAGCCAGCCAGAGGTAGCGAGGAACTATTTTCTCGGCATTCGCGTGCTTCGATTATCAGAAACTCAGCGCTACTCTTCTCATTACCTTTCCTCCATCCCATTCGCCTCCATGTTCGCCCACCGAGCCATTAACGATCCTGGTGATAGTCTGAGAATCAAGACAGTCGGAGCACTGGCGGACAACTAGTTTGCAGTAAGACAAGCCTTCAATACAGCACATAACCTGTTACCGTCCAGGCCCAAAGCATTACGTACTACGTAGTGTGTGTACTATGAAGCTATCACAGGCAACACCCTGGCCGTTCGGCCTCGTGGCATGACCACCCAAAGTGGACGCTTGGGATGGCAGCTCGCAGGCTCTTCCCAGTCCGTACACGAAAGCGAAGCGCACCCCGCAGCCGTTTGCAAAGTGCGCATCCTTGGTCTTGGCCCCCTTCTCCCTCCCCACTACCCACCGAGACGTCAAACACATAGGGGCTAGTTGGTCGATCAACTTGACAACCCGCACGGGGTATTCCTTGAAAGTATGCCAAGATGTCTTTGCACGCCACGCTCTTAACCGCTTGCCCTGTTATTCGCGCCGCTGCCGGAGTTCAAGAATAGGACCTTAGCTGGGGACCGTCTTATTGGCGCGTCTCGGATATCGACATGACGAAAACACACGTCTTCCAAACATGCTAGCAGCACAGCCCATTCCATCAACTCGCTCTCACCGTCAAGTTTGCCCCCAGCCTAGGTTCGGTTTGCGACTGACTTGGGGAAACGAGAAGAACAAAGGAGCCAGACCATGATGGTTTCGGTTGTTCAAATTCGGTTGTTAACCCTCCTGCCAGAGTGGATGCACATGATGGAAGGGACCCTCCGTTCCGGGTGCATAGGGATGAGTAGACGGGACAGGGCTTTGACGAGAGACACTAGCTTAAGAAGAACAGGTGGCCGGCTGGCAGATAAGCCGAGTCATTCTCAAGGCAGTACTGATTCAATAACGAGCCGCTGCTATGTTTATGTGCATTTTCTCCCGTGCAGGATCCACGGATCATCAAACAGTGGCTAACAACCATAAATGCAGAGTGAAACTCGACGGCCAAACATTATCGTGGTCTTCGGGGAACAAGTCACCGAATAGTTACTAGCAATCATGACCGTATCGAGACTCGGCAACGTATGGCAGAAGGTAGTAGGAATCGACGGCAACCGTAGTGTCAGAATTGTTGCCTCGCGTTCGCCTAAAAGCGATTGGCCCTCGTAATGGTGAGACTAGTCAGATCTATGTTATACACTTTTTGTCGTAGATGTCAGATGGTTTGACGGGCTGCCCGACGGCTCAGTCCACCAACTTTGCTGGGAGAAAGGATGAACGTGCGTCGAGAAGCAAAGTCAATCAACCTTTTTTGGTGACGGAGGAAATGGCTGTGGATGATTGGGGGCTTTTTCGTCTTCTGATTTTTTTTCTTGGCTTGCAGACGACCGAAACATAGTTACGCGTACATGACCGGTGCGCTCTCATGTCCGTGTACTGGATGTGCTCGGGGCCCGGGTAGTATCATGAAAAGCAAGGACGAGTAAGCTTAGGCGAGGCTAGGACTACCTAAAGCCGAGGGGACGCTTAGGTAGACAACAACATCCTGAGACCACAAAAGTGAACCGGGGCAAACGAGGAGGAATAGCGCAGTTTCATAGCATTCGCAATGGCTCGTCTACTCTGGTTTTCCACCGGGAACGGGAGGCGACTTGGGTAGCAAGTAGGGAACGTCTACGATGGCTAATTTTTATCTTTCCGCAGTGTGTTTGGTTTTGACGAAGCTTGACGTGATGTGCAATCAACATGTTGCACCAGAGACAAGACTTCTGCACGTCAAGCCCCCCACCCACGGAAGCTTCTGCACCACCACCACGTCAACCACGGCCACCATCAACCAAAGGCAAAGCGATAGCAGGCGGACATCATGGTTCTAGGGGGGAACCACCCGCTGACCGTTCACGCTTCCTCGTGGCGTAGGCTCTCGGGTGACCCAAAAATGTGCCGCTTCGCCGGCTGCTGTTCGCAACCTGCTCTACTCAAAGTAGATCGTTCCGACGCACTTTTGCTAAACACAAGTAGACGGGCTTATAGAAGACGTTCTGACGCATCTAGAGGTACTGATTTTGTTACATCAGTGGGTGTCTTGTCTTGCGGCAGCTTTGCTATCGACCTCTGAAAAGCATTGTGTATGAGGTTGATACATTATTTTGTCACAACCCCGGCAGCTTTGCTGGAATGGCTAGCTGGCACTCCGGTCTGCGCGCTAAGAGAAGCAACAGGGCCTCCATCCCGAAACATCGAAGCCGCACCGTCCGGCTGGGACGGAGATCGGTAGACGAGGAGAACAGGCGGCTTGAGTTTCCACCTGCGTAAAGACTCCGCTCTTGGGCCAGGTTTGATCAGAGCGACAGGGCAACATCTAACTCGCGGCGCAGCGGGCAGAAGGATCCAGTGTACAACATCCAGGCAATATATAGGCGTCGCCAATGCAGGAGGGGTCTGCTGCCCAGTCTACGTGCCGTGAGTACAGTGTTGCAAGTTAGCAAGGTGAGTAGCCCAGGCGTAGCAACGGCCCGTAGTTGGAAAATCACAAGTCACATCTATATGACATGCCGCATTTGAACGTGCTTTTGCAGAGGCTAGCATATTGGCAAGGCAACAGGCGCTGTCGGTTGCACGACATTGGGATTCGACTGGCCGTGAATTGCTGACTGACTCGGCCGGCGCTCCTCCTCTCCGGGTCACGCCAGGTTGACCATGCGACGGAGCGGCAAGCGTCAGCGTCCGGAACGGTCGATCCCGCCCTGTCGGCAGGACCCACTCCAGCTCACCACGAAAATGCCGCCATGTTTCTCCGATCCGGGGATGATTCAGCAGCCTGCGCACCCATGTCGACGTTGGAAACCCCCTCACGGAAACATCGACCGCTATCCGTAACCAGTCCCAGATAGAATCGGGGCCAACCGCACAAGAGCCACCGGGCGCAGGGACTTGACTGTTGGTGGTTGGAAGTTGGAGACTCGGGTGCTTGGGCACTGCTCCCCCCCCCCCCTGCTCATGTCTGTCCCAAAAGCCACAATTCTCAGGCGGAAAGAACCCCGAAAGCAGGCACGGCAGGCAGCTACTCGCTCCTCTTTGCCTCGAGGAGCAAATCATAGCTCTTGCCTCCATCTTGTTCCAGGGGTCGTGGTAAGCCAAACCAACAGACAAACTGCTAATTGACCGGTTGGAAGCTCCCTGACGAGGAAAAGAGCCCACAAAGGTGCAGCGACGTTGCATTGTACGTGTGTGGGCCACTGGCCATCAGGTCCAACAAGAGCATGCCTAACGGCTGTGATCAGCACCACAAACAACCCTGGGAAGCACATCCAGCACGCCAAAGGCACCAACCACCAACCAGTCGGCTGCACACAGCAACGGCCGCCAAGTTTTCGCTTCTGCGACTTCTGCTGTGAACTCCCCATCTCGCCCACCTTACCTTACCATTCGCAGCATTCGTGATACGCAACGCCGTATGCACACTCAGAGGCCGTTCCAGGGGTGCTATGTAATTGCTCCATTGCCTTAGGACTGACAAGGCAGGTAAAGAACAGGAGGGTTTTCGCTCTGGTACCAACCAAATGCAGCGTCGCTTCTTTCGGGTTGCTGCTCCTCTGGTCTCCTGCTTTTCCGGCATACCATCTCTCCTTCTCCCAATTGCCTGGGGTCGAATTGAATTTCTGTGTCCCCTTTACTCATCTGCACTCTGTCCTTTTTCTTTTTTCTTTTCTATTTGATCCCACCAGACAAGAGAGGTGAAGTCAGTCGATCCGGCCATCGTAAGAAGTCAGACCCGAGTATCAACCATGTCCCTGATCTGAGCCCGAGTTGGAATACATATCCCTTCTCTTTATCCATATGTCACCAAATTGACCAGGCCTTGACCCCGCTCGCCTTTCGCGCGCTCTCCCTCCCTCTCCACCACCGCCACTCTCGCCGCTGACAGGACCTCCTCTTGCCTATCTACTCACCTCACCTCAACTCACGACCGTCGAGAGGCAATCCATTGCCGTGTCATCACACAATCAGACAACTTGTCTGGGACGTTCACGACGCCATGTTCGGCACATACCCCGCCTTGGGTGAGTTTAGCATTTCCATCATTTCCATTTGGCCCGATCAGTGCCAGCTGTTGCCATGTCTTTCTACCTGAGCGACGAAGGAGACAACTCGGCTACTTCCTACGCCAGAGTCAATTCTGCAGCCTCTGCAGCCTCGCCTTCTTCAGCATGAGACGCGTGTAGACTTTCCAGGTCTCTTCTTTTTTCTCTTCACTACCTCAACACCCCCTCCCGTCCCTTCAACCGCCCCTTTTCTCACTTACCTAAACACAAATTCCGTCGTTCAACGCCATGGATGCCTCACCGATGTCCAAACATAAGCACGCAAGCTATTCATGCCGTCACGTCTCGCGATCCTGCAACAGGAACACGCCCCTCCCGTGCCTGATCTGCTTCGGTTCTTTGGCGCCCTCTCCTTGGCGGACCGCCCGCGGGGTCGCACAGGCCCGGCCCCATCCACCTCCGCCGCCCGAAAGCATCACACACATCACTGATCAGGCCTTCAGCCAATCAAATCCCCGAGATCGCCTTGCCCTCTTACACACTTCTCATGTCTTGTGCCGTCAAAGCTGCTGTCACATTCATATATCCATCCAAAGATCGAAGAACATGTCATCCTAACTATGGTCCCCTAGCAAATCTGCCAACAGGTGTCAAGGTCGACCCAAAGGATGTGCCCCCTCCAACGCCTGTCACCCTTCCTCAAAGCCGACCCCAACTACACGCCCCCTCGGCGCCAACCGATCAAGCGAAGCCACTGACTTCAATCCTGCAAAATGTATATCGCCCCGGAGACGTCACATCCGCCATCTTTGACGCCTTGGGCATACATCTCATCCCGGACACCCCTCCCGCAGACCTTTTCCCGGACTCGACTTACCTGCCCAGCTTTGAGGGATGGGACCGGCTCTCCCCAGATGAAGCACGTGAGAAGAATGCAGAGACGCGCAACGTTCTGAACAACGGCGTCCAGTCCCCTGGCTGTCAGACCTATCTCGATCGTAAGCGTGAGCTGTCTCATTCCAATGAAGATGCCTTCCGAACAGTAAGGCGCATTCCCGCGCCCAAGGGCCAGCAGCAGGCACGCCTTGGCAACTCGTACGAGTTTTTCAGATGCCTCGAGGCCTTCACTACTTACTGGGACGATACGTCCAACCCTTCAAAGCCCCTCGAAGAGACGGGAGACAAGACCGTCGTTGATGCGGACAAGTCTGAGCGGGACAACCCGCAGACCCCGGGCCACCAGCGTGTCATCCGCACCTCAGCCGGCTCATCAATGCCTGGCGAGTATCGCCAGAGCCTTCTGACAGCCTTTCTCAAGCTCGTGGCATATGACTTTGGTTGCAACGTTTCAGCTCCCCGAACCGAGCCCCGTCTGCACATTACAGCCGCACCCTCCCCTTCGCAGTCCTCCAAGTGTCAGGTTGAACCACTGGCCCCGAGAAGCTCCTATTTTGCTTCTGGGTGTACCTTCATCTTCCGCACACCCAGGACGCGTGAAGCTGCTCGCCAAGGTGTGGTGGAAGGTCCCCTGGCGGCCGTCTCTGCTCGCGCAACCACGTCCTTCGAAAACGAAAACGACCAGGCCATCGACTTGGCTCGTGAACTGGTAGCTGCCCTCGTCACGGCGCAGCACCGTGCGAGAGAGGGCAAGACAGAGAAGCGGTTTGGTGAAGGTGCTTGGTGGGCTACCAAGCCTCGTTGGGGAGGAGGCTCTGGGGGCCCTATCGGCCGGGAGGTTGAGAGGGATGCCATTCAGGGCGACAAGGATAACGTCGACGCTGAGACGGGTCAGCCCGCCAGCAAACGACCGCGCAAAAACATGTCCATCTACGACAACTATCGTATGATCCGCCCGCCCTCGGCCAGCTGGGACCGCAAGACTCGCTACGAGGCCATTGGCAAGGTCAAAGGAGCTGGCTACGACGACATTTATGTCATCAGCTCCTTGTTCCACCATGTTAGTATCCTGCGCGTGCGTGTGCCGGAGCGTCTTCTAGAGGTGCTCGAAGGCGCGGGCGAGGATGACACCCAGCGTAGGTGGGGCCAGGTTGAGGTGCGCCGCAGTCCCTGGTACGACTTTTTTGTCCTGGAACAGCGTATCGAGGCCATGAAGCTGGTGTGGTCCTTGATGGCCTGGCTCATGAGAAAAGAAAAGGAACCGGCCGAGAAGACGGAGGAGGACGTTAAGATGGCCGATGCATGAAGCATTTTTATTTTTTTGGCTAGCGAGTGTCCTTTGAAGCGGATAAATACCTTTCTCGGTACGGTGGATCGAACACGCGGCCGTTGTCACCAAGGCAGATTTCTATAGACTCGTTCCCCCGGCCCGTCATAATGATTGACCGTAGTGGTTCACTGGTGCTGTCTGGGATCATGGCTTGAACGGACCCGAATATCTAATGGTGTCGCGTCTCTAGCTGGATTTGCATGCCAATATGTAGCTCTATTGGTCTATTATTCTGTTTTCCCTCTCTCTCTCTCTCTCTCTCTCTTTGGACAAACGCCTTCCTTCTTCGATAACGAGACCATGACAATCCCGTCATTGGCCTGGCGTGTGAAGTTGCTAGGCCGTGAGACGATGAGCCAGGCCCAGGAGCTGCTGGCTCCGGCAACAGTCTGACCGAAAGGCGTCGTCACATACCTCGCTAGATGGTAAACACAACAAAAAAACTCCTCGTCGGCTCACGCTCCGCGTGCGACGTTTGCAGGGTGGCCTTGACGTCGTCTCACCGAGACGCCCATCCAGCCGTGGCAGGTCGGTAAGGGTTCCCGTTGATCGTCGAGGGGCGCAAACTGGCCTCCTTTCCTTTCTTAAAGACATGTTTCTGAAGAGTCAACGGCGGCCAACTTGACCAAATCGGTGTCTTCGGGGCGTGTCAGCCCATTCCGCTCCAAAAAAAACTACTAAAAAAAAACTCTAGTGTCTTTCATGACAGGTTGCGGGAAGGTGATAGCCGACTGACTGCTCGAACCAAGACGCGATGGCTGCCGGGGCAACTTGATGCATTCTTTTCGGCCTCCGGCTGTGGTTCATGTATATCAAACGATGACCAGGTGGACAGTACCTTGGACCGCGGCTTGCTTCATAGGCTAGCCTGGTGGTCTGGCTAACAGTGAAGAAGCCAGAATATAACGCACTTGTCCCTGAACGCGAAGCGTCGACACTGCGCCGGGTTGGCACGAGTGCTGGGAAACTAGACCCGACTCGCAGCTTCATTTCACGCTGGGGGTCATGATTGACGACGCACGACACAACACCGCAAAGCAGACGACCAAGGCACCCCAAGGGAGGCCCGCCGCGGTGCATGCCCTTGCATGGAGATCACCCGAGAAGGAGTAGCGCAAGGCTCATGGCTGCATGCGTTGGGTAGGGAGGTTCCATCTTCGCGATCCGTCAGCTGAACGGGACAGAGTCCTGCGAGCCGCGGGTTTCCCACTGGCCCTCCAGGCTTTGAGCACAAGGAAGAGGCGGTTGAACTTGACGGAGAGTGCCTGGCTGTGGACGAGACACCGCCGCCTGCGCCATTGCCTAGCATGCCGTCGCATACTTCGGTCTTCGCCGCGGCGCCACGCTGCTGAACTTCATTACATTCTGCCAGATTCCCTGTGCGGTTGGGTCATGATGTTGAGGGGCATGGGCTCGCGACATCGATCGGGGGGGTGTTCAGCAGACGCATCGGTCAGAGATGCTGTACAGAAGCAGTACTCTATTACGGGGGCTGAAAGCCTAGAGACAAACAAGTCTCTAGGGGGTCCGCGCCAAGTCGATGGTATTAGATGTGACTGCATCGGATTCCGGGATGGGTGTCTTTCGCAGGCTTCCCAAGACACCGCTAAGGTGACAATGTGGTCTGGCTGGCAGCCTCTACGAAGACGGCAATTCGTATAGACAGCATTGGAGACTCCTAGGGGAAGTTTACTCCGAGACTCAACTCTGGAGCATTTCAAGGCACATAATCTTGCAGGACACGTGAAGCACAAGCAAATCGAAATCTAGCCGGAATGCGGAAGGATACCAGAGCCTCAAATAAATGGGGGCCAAATGTCCATGTGGCTTGTCAACGTCGTGAGGGCTTGCCATAAGCTCTGACGCCATACCTTATCGTCGGCTAGACAGCGCTTGCTATGTCTGATATTCAGGGGAGGCGCCACGAGGCCACGAGGCGTCGATATAGCATCCCAAGGTCTTGGGGCGATGCATGCGGTAAGTAATGGCCCTCTCATCGCGGGTCAAGCAGTCCCAGGGGGTTGGCGCCATGCCGCCATGCACCGGAGGCTTGGTACCAGACGGCTCAGAGGCTTAATAAATGCTATGCAGCCGCCTCAACGTTGAATTCTAGCTCGTGTCGGCGTCCTCTCGTAAGTTGATGGCTTGATATCCAATCAATCGGACTAGCGTCCATGCACGGCAACAGCCGCCAATGCGTTCAGAGACATTACCTTGTGCTTCTTGTTGGGTTGCCAGTCCAAAGATGGCGTCTTCTGCAATATGAACATGGTTCCTTCTGACACATTGAGGCTCCTTCACCGTCATTGGAGGTTGTTCATACGTCTCGGTTCGTTAAGACAATGCGATCGAGACGTCTTTAAGAGAACGGAGGCATCATAGGCGTGGCACTTTGTGTAGCGAGTTGTCGTCGAAACATCAAAGACATACATCTGCAGTCGATATGGCCCGTGCAATTGAGGTTGTCTTAGACAGGCGGTTGGGATTCGAATTTGAATAGTTTAGATGCCGAGGTCGCTTCTGGACCCCAAGTTGCTCCGATCGAAGGGTCCACGGATCAGGATGAGGAACGACTGTCATTCGCCGGGATCCGGTCGTGTCCCTGTCGGTCAGGTGCGCCACAGTGATCGGCAATCCCGTAACCTTACCTGATTGGGATCGGGGATTAATGGGGTGCGTACTTTGGCTCCTGTCAACCACAGATGTCGTATCTTTAATTTCTCGTGGCGTTGGTGGCGGCGAGCCAAGTGCACGAATAGCTTAAATGGGGGAAAACACACCCTCGCCCGTCGTGAACAGCGCATCCGTCACTATCGACACCATTCTCTACTAGATTCTGCGCCAGTAAAACTCCGTGAGACAAAAGCAAGACTGAGTGTGTATGAAGTTGCGAACAGATCTCTTAATGGCATGGAAGCGGTGTTGTGGGTGTTCTGCTGGTGGAATATGGCTCCAGGTTACAGGCTCTCCGCGAAAGGCAGGGGATATGGCCAACTCCGGACCGCAACTAGGGTGCCGGTATCAGTCTGCGGGCCGTCCTGAAGATGGGTACGATGCTTCTGCTTTCCATGGCCTGTGGTTGGCCCAGCTCCCAGAATTGCCAATCTGTCCAGCGATGGATGATGCCGCTGGGGATGAAGCGATGTAGCACCAGTTTGTTGAGCCAGTCAGGGGCCGGATCTGGACCATATTCAATGTGGCCAGCGCTAGGAGCCGAGATTAGCACGTCGTTTCCGACAGAGCCGCTCAACCGCTATTGCAAGGCGGATGGCCTAACCGCGCAGAGGTAGCCGGCCGCCGAACCGTAGCCTCAACTCTGGCGATTCCACAAGGCGTTTTTTGTTCTTGTATTTTTGGGCGATGGCCAAGCCAGCGCATTGTATGGCCCGATTGACGCGAGACGGCGCCTAGGCTGTCGTCTCGCGCAGGTAGCGCGGCACAGCCATGATTGATCAGCGCAGAGCCGTCATCGCTGGCGGCAGTCCCTCAGCTGGACTAGGGGAGAGGTTCAGCGGGACCGGGTGGGGAGTCTGGTAATACCAGGGTTAAGAACAAGGCTAAGACGTGAGGGCGAAGAGGAACGTCGATTGAGACAAGCGCGCTCCGAAGCTGTGGAGAGGGAGGGCGAGGCGGTGTTTCACGCGCGACTTGGAAGTGCTTGGTACGATTCCGTTTTGGTGACTTCTGCCGAGACTGACTGGCTGGTCCAGGTCGGGGTCGAGTTGGAAACGTGGAGTTGAGTTTTGCAAAAGTTACATTCACAGACGTTTTGAGTGGAGGGGCGCTGCGGCTGACGACGGCGCAGGGACCGAGGATCGCAAAAGGAATGCGAAGACTCTGCGTCTGCTTCTGAACGATGGATATCGCCGTCGCCATCGTCGCCGCGGGGCGTCTGAGAGACTACCTTGGGGTAGATTGCCATGGAAGAACGTCGCCAGCCCAAGGCCGGAGACATGACGACGATGCAGAAAAAAACCCGACCGCCGCACATGGCATGGCAGGAACGATGGAACCGAACCCAGTTACCCAGGAAGGTGGAGAGTTGCAACACCGCCATGTCACAGGTGACAAGACAAGCCACATGGACACATATCGTGGTACACACCCGCGACCAATGATACTTTCAGGGACCCAGCATTGCATCGTGGCATCGCAGGAGTTTAGTGATGCCCGTACCAGACGAGGCCTAGCGTCGTTAGCTCTGCCCCCCACTTCTCGGCTCTCACCGGGAGCAGGATGGCGCTGATATGGCTCGTGCCCGTGGCTGATGTCTGCACCAACAGCACCTCCCCCCCCCCGCCCTTGTTTTGCTTAGCTAAAGACCACCCGCTATCTACGATACCCGTCGCCTTGGTCAGGCAAACACAAAGTCTGCACAGAATTTGGGGTTGGGGGAGGGGGGAAACAACACACGACCCAGGGCTAACAGACAAGCAAGTACTCGGATCCACCTCCGCTAGCAAAAGACTCCTGGGCATCGAGGCCGTGTCTGCCGTCTCCTGCCGTCCCTTCCGTTTAAGCCCAATAGCCATCGTGCGTCCCTTCTGCCACATGCCATCGCCTCCCTCGGCGCCTACGACGACTGAGCCAGCATTACGTAGTCCGGGCTGTTAACTGCTCTGACTCTGTGTACCTCCACTTTAAAACCACTTTCACGTTGTTTCTCGCACGTCAGCAACCCCCGCCAAACAGTTGTATCACACCCGACAACCTTACCTTACCTATCCGTACCTAAGCTCGAACCCCTCCACCACCGCAACGCCGCGGCGCATCTCACGGTCCCTTGCCCACCACCTCCTTATCCGCCAGCACATTCTATTTGCATTCCTCACTCCTCACTCCTCACTTCCCCTACCCGAACACTCCGCTTGCTACCTCTCTACGTTTCTTGTCACTCGCCTCAGCTCCGGCAACTCAAGGTCGCAGTGCATCGTTGCCGTTTCTACTACTGCCACCCCCGACTCACACCTTCTCCCCTTCGCGCTAGCTCCGCAACTACCTACTCCGTACCGCCGACTCTCTCCTTCTGCCGAAGACAACCTCTGCCCCAATCCGTCCAAAAGCCCGATTCTCAATCATCAGAAAGAGTCAGCTAGCAGGGCCCCTAGCCACCCTTGCTGCATGGTCCGTCTGCTGGTCTAGCATAGTTACTCAACTAGTCCTGGTCCTCGTGCTGGTAAATTTGTTTACGCTGCTTAAGCCGTTTTCGCCCTCCCGGAAGGCTGACTCTGCTCTTTAGGTTACCAAGCTAGCCTCGATACCTAAGCACGCGCATTCTCGTCCCGTACTTGTACCTCAACTCTACACCCCTCGCTACTATCCACTGTCTCTCGATCTCGCGACAACCGCACACCGGCGTCGTCGCCCGTCTATAAAGAAGTCCGGTCCCCGAACGCTCCTGCTGCCACCACCTCTATCTCTCTAGACCATCTCGTCGACCTAGAAGCTTTACCGCCCACGGCGTGCTGGCCTTTGGTCGCCGAAAACACCCAGACCGAGTCTGTATACAGCCTCATCGTCGCGACAACATGTCAGGATACCCAGGTCAATATGGAGGATACCAAGGCGGCCCCCCACCGCAGCAACAATACGCGCCTTCTGGCAGCTACTATCCGTACGATCGCCGACCTTCTCTCGCGCGCACGCTCTCAAATGCTAACATCGAGGACATGAAGTCCACCGCAGCAAGGATATAATGGATACCCCCCCGCAGGATCGGGATACGGCTACCAACAGCCGTCGCCTCAACCCTATGGTTACAACCAGGTACGGCTGGCCTCCAGCGTCGTTCGAATCTCGACAGCTAACTTCGGCTTCAGCCTCCTCCCCCACAGCAATACGGCGGGTACCAGCAGCCTCCGCAGCCCAATTACAACAACCGCCCAGGTGAGTTTAGGAGTTTGCACCTTATTGTTAAAGAAGCTTGCGGTGCTGACAAGTTCGTCATCAGGAGTGCCGACAGTGAATTCGAATGCGTACATGCACGGAAATAACCACGCTCCTCCTCCGCCGCCGTCCGCTCCGCAGCAATTCGGACATGGCGCGCCCAACGGATATGCCTTTCAGTACTCCAACTGCACAGGTCGGAGAAAGGCACTGCTGATTGGAATCAACTACTTTGGCCAGCGCGGCCAACTGCGCGGATGCATCAACGATGTCAAAAACATGTCGGCATACCTGGTTGACCGTTTTGGATATAAGCGGGAGGACATGGTCATTCTTACTGATGACCAGCAAAACCCAATGAGCCAGCCTACAAAACAGAACCTTCTGAGAGCCATGCACTGGCTGGTCAAGGACGCGAGACCCAACGACTCTCTCTTCTTTCACTACTCAGGTAAGCCATATTAGAGCAACGGCGTCCGCTTTCAGAGGCTGACCCCCGCAGGCCATGGCGGGCAAACAAAGGATCTCGACGGCGACGAGCCTGATGGGTATGACGAAGTCATATATCCTGTGGACTTCCGCCAAACCGGTCATATCACGGACGACGAGATGCACAGGATCATGGTGAAGCCTCTACAGGCTGGCGTGAGACTCACCGCCATTTTCGATTCTTGCCATTCGGGTACTGCTCTCGATCTGCCTTACATTTACTCAACCCAAGGCATTCTCAAAGAACCCAACCTTGCCAAGGAGGCTGGCCAAGGACTTCTCGGCGTCATTTCGTCATACAGTCAAGGCGACCTTGGCGGTGTTGCAAGCAATATTATGGGCTTTTTCAAGAAGGCCACCACCGGCGATGATGCATACAACCGCACAATGGCTACCAAGACATCACCTGCCGACGTAATCATGCTGTCTGGAAGCAAAGACGACCAAACTTCGTATGCAAACCCTTTCTTTCCTTTTCCGTGATACCCCTCTTTATCTCATAATTCAGCATGGGGGAAGTCATACTGTATGGAGCTTGGGCTCAAAGTTGTTGCCTCTCCTGGCGAGATGGCTTGTTCTTGCAGGTGGAAGCAAAAGCATGGAGTCGGGGGTTTCCCCAGGAAAAGTAGACCCTGGGACATTTACACTTTGTAATTCGGTGTCTGTGTAAAGCAGGCCCGCGATACTTTTCAAACGCTCTAGAGCCAAGTGCAACCTACCAACGGTTGCGTTTTGTTTCTAGAGCAACGAGTCACGTTGGAACTACCTTGAACCACAAGTGTGGTAACGGGGGACTAGAGTCGTGCCAGCGTCCTCCTGTAAGACTGCAGAGTTGGATTTGACATCTGCTAACATTAATTACCAGGGCCGATGCAACGATCGCTGCTCAAGCCACCGGCGCAATGTCGTGGGCTTTCATCACCGCTCTCAAGAAGAACCCCCAGCAGAGTTACGTGCAACTCCTCAATAGCATCCGAGACGAACTTGCGACTCGTTACACGCAGAAGCCTCAGCTGTCATGCAGCCACCCTTTGAGTATGTGTCTTTGAAATGCCACATGTATCGTTCCATGTCACTAACCTTGCAGATACCAACCTCCTATTCATCGTATAATTATACCCTTGTGTGTAAACGGCCGGTCCGCCCTGTACATGTCATAATCCCCTACTTTGGCCTCACAACCATGAATATCAGGGCTCGGTAAACTTAGGTAAGACACGGATGTCATCATTGGAAAGGGAACGGTTGGGCTGGCAAACAAAATAACGATTTTGATTTGGGGTGTTACTTTGTTTGAAAGGTTCAAAGTCTGGGTTAAGGAGTCTGTCTGTCGTGTTGCTCTCTTGCTGTCCTGGTCCTTTACTGCTCCATTTGCTCCAATAACGCTGAGATGCTCAGTTTCTTGCCTTGACTAGCTCTCCAAAAATGGATTTCAATAAAAGCTACTGTCACCGCATCGGGACAGTCACGAGAAAGGGGTATTCAATATTTGCTGCATACGGAAAGCGCTGTACACGTATCTGGATGCGCTGCGATCCTGTGTTGGTCTAGCGCGCGTCCCACTCGGCTTAGGACGCCTCCTGCACCGGGCAACGTGGAACGAGAACGATTACTTCAGTTGAGGTACTCATGTCCTATGCAATCTATTCGTCATGCCGTGCTGTATGATAGAAACCCAGACAAGTAAACAACTCATGATGAATCCAGACTCCTATTTGTCCCCGTTCCCCTTGGGCCCTGTCCAATTAACCAATCAACAAACAACGGGAAAAGCTACGACTTCTCTCGAGACGCCAATCCCCATGTGTATAGCAACGTTTGATAGGCCACCAACAGTCATTCAGAGACGTCCGTCCCTCCAATCATCCCCCTGTTCACCCTCCCTCTCTCCCTTCCTTCATCCCAATCCTGTCCTGTCCTGCCCTAGCCTGTTGTTGATCCTTCTCCAAAAACGCGAGTGATAAAAACTCCAGAGAAGGGTCTGGATGGTGGCAACTCCTCCAAACCATGTATCCTTTTCGTTTCCGCTCGCTGCCGCTACAACATCAAAAGGTAATGCAGCAAAAAAAAAAAAAAAACAATGCAATATGTATGAAAGACTCTCCACACCGTTGCTCATCCAGATGCGTAGGCATGTCCGTGGAGAAGGAAAGTGTGGGTGACTGGGTATGAGTAGCTGGGTGCCGATTCATGCAGCAACATCTTCAGCTCGGTTGCGCCGCGGCCCAATGAGGAAACCGTTTCGCAGGCGAAACCACACTTGTCATCGCTCTTTCAAGACCGTCCTGGCTGTCCCGGACCTCTTGGAGAGACCGAGAAGCCGCTGTGGCCCCATTAGGCCGCGACATCGTCTGCCGACACCACCTTGAGCTGCTTCCGTCTCTTGGTCTTACGCATCTCGTCGACGCAGTTCGCTAGCCTCTGGCGTGTAGCCTCGTGCTTGGCCCAGTCACGCGCCGAGATGCGCATCCTGGCGATGAAGCGCGCCATCGTCGCCACCGTCTTGAGCGTCGGCCGGCCGGATGCCGTGGTGCCCTGCTTCTTCGCTGTCGCCGAGGACGGGGGTGGCAGGGCCTTGCGGCTGCCGAGAAGCTCGCAGCGGAT
This sequence comes from Colletotrichum spaethianum, assembly GCF_022836535.1. Taxonomy (NCBI): domain Eukaryota; kingdom Fungi; phylum Ascomycota; class Sordariomycetes; order Glomerellales; family Glomerellaceae; genus Colletotrichum; species Colletotrichum spaethianum. Next base: position 701,370 of record NW_026054793.1, read on the forward strand.
CTGTTCGAGTTCGCGCAGCTGCGCCTTGTTGCTGTTTCGAGTGTTAGCCTCGCGAATTGCTACAGTCACTTAAGGGGCTTTGGGTATGTACGTACCATGCGTTGGCAATGTCAAGCTCCAGCTGCAAGAACTTCTTCGCGTACGCCGCGTCGGCGCGCATGCTGACCTCGCGCTTCCACCGCGCCTGCATCCACTCCATTTGCAGCGTCATACCGCGGAGCTCCTTGGTGTGTTTGGCTTCGGCATTCTCGGCGGCACGGATGACTGTCTCGAGCGCCTCATCCGTCTCCCTCATTCTCTCATCGGCGAAGCGGACTGCTTGTGGGTCTTTTTGTTCGGCAGCGGCAATCTTCTTGAGGTCCCTAATGTCCTTCTGCAACTTCTCTGCAGTCAGGCGATAGGCTGCCCGCTCACTGCGTGCCCTGTCTAGCTTCCGACGGAGGGAGCCTTCGGCGGCCATCAATGCATCAATGGTTTCTTGCTGCTGGATGACGTCGTGTTCAAGCGCGTCTGCCTCAGTCTGTGTTCTGCGAAGCATCTCCTGGAGATCTCTTCGTTCAGAAGAAGACATATTGTCGATGTTGTGGCGGCCGTGAGCCACAAGTTGCCGGTCTTGCTCTGCTCTCTCGAGTTTTTGCTTAAGTCGGCGGAGAGCCTTCTCGTGCAAAGCAGCAGCTTCCTCGGCATCCCGCTGAGCGTCCTCAAGGGCCTGCTCGAGAGCAAGCTTTTGGTCATCTAGATCGTCCAGCTGTGTTTGGAAGTCTCGCTCAAGTTGCGAGGCTCTGCGTTCGGCTTCGCGAGCCTTAGTCTTGAGTTCGTGGATCGACTGTTGTGCCGAAGATAGTTGGAAGCGTAGTTCGGACACTTCAGACTTCCTAGCCGAGGGGCTGGACGATGCAGGAGACATGACCAGTCGGGACATCTCAGCATCATGAGCTTTCCGTTCGAGCTCCGTGATTTGCTTCTTGAGACCTTTGACGACATCCTTGTGGGCTGCCTCCCTTTGAAGGTATTCCCGTTCCTTCTGCCGTGCCGTAGAGAGATCACGGCGAACGATGGATATTTCGCTATTGCCTTCACCGCTGTTAGCGGGAAGCTGTTGTGTCAATGCCAGCTGGTCCTCGTAGTCCTTGATACGCCGCTCAAGCTCACGGATGGTCCGTCGGGTGGCAACGGATTCATGGCCTTCAGAAGAAGATACCTCTCGTAGCTTGGCTTGAAGATGGCGGATCTCCTGGTTGAGGCGATCTTCCTCTTCGGCAGCCTTCTCGATCTCGTCCTCCAGCGACTTCTCGACTGACTGCATTTGCTCCATCAATGCGGCATTCTCGTCCTTGAGTCGCCGTACTTCGTTGTCGAGCTTCAGTTTTGACGTTCTCAAGTCTAGTCGCTCGCGGTCGATGCGCAGAGTTTCTTCGCCGTTTTGGTGTAGACGCTTCATCTCACTCTCGACCTCGTCGCGCTCCGCTCTTGCTTCGGCCAACGAGCTGCGTAAGGAATGCATCTCGAGGTTCAGGTTGGCGAGTTGGTCCTGGAGCGATTGTTTCTCCCGAGAGACCTTGTTCACCTGTACAGTGGACTCTGAGATCTGGGTCTGAAGCTGGTCCTGGAGCGACTCCTTCTCCCTGTTCAGCTTGGATACGAGTGATGTTGCCTCGTCGAGTTGAGCTCGAAGACGGTCGATCGTTTGATTCGACTTGGTGCTCTCTTGTGAGACCGAATCCGTCCCACGACGCAATTCATCCAGTTGCTGCCGTAAGCTGTCGCATTCTCTTCTTGCAGCTTCTACCTCCTCGCGAGAGTGTTCGGACTCTTCGTCCAGAGTCGTTTGGAGAACCTCCACTTCATCCTCCAACGCTTCGACCTTCTCCGTCTGCGCCTGGTAGTCCAACTGAGTCTGTCGGAGTTCGTCCTGAACCTGTGACAATTCGTCCCGGAGCTCAGTGAGCATGGCCTGACGAGACTCGAGATTATGCTGAAGGTCCTCAATTTGCCGAGTGAGCGATGTATGCTCATCTTTGTGCCGTTGGGCCTCACTCTCGAGTGCTTCTTGTAACCTTGACTCCTTGGTTGACAAGTTGCCTTCTGCTTCGCGTAGCTTCTCAATCGTCCTTTCCAGTCCAGCCGCCTTTTCCTCCGCCCGTTTGCGTTCTGACTCCAAAGTTTGGCGGTCTGTCTCCCATTTCTCACTGTCGTTGTCGTATAAGTTGTCCTTCTCGCGAATTTCGGCCTGGAGGTCAGAGATTTCATCGTTAAGCCTGTCGATTTCATCTCTGTATTGACCACGAATATCCCTTTCAATTTCCAATGCGTGGTCCCGTTCTTGGGTAAGGCTTTCTTCCAACTCATCAACGGATTTCTGAAGGCGTGCCACGTCACGTTGCAGAGAGGCAGACTCGCTCGTCAACGCCTCATGACGGCTCTGCAATAGGTTCTTCTCGTCTAGCCTAGATTGCAACTCCTGTTTGAGATCTTCCACCTGAGTCAATAGCGATTGCCGTTCTCGGTCGGAGAACTCCCGCTCTTGACGGCCCTCCTGCGCGATGCTCTTGAGGTTGTCTTTTTCTCTCGTCACTTCGGACAACTGCAGTTCGATTCTGGCGAGCTGAGACTGATGTTCCCGGTCTGCTGCTTCGCGTTCGCGACGGCTTTCCTTGGCAGCGGCCTTGAGACTGTCATTCTCCTTGATCGTTTCTGAGAGCTGCTTTTCGATATCAGCGAATCTAGCGTCTGCCTCCTCCAGCTCAGTCTGTAACCGTATAAGCTTTTCCTCCTTTTGGCGAGAGAGGCCTTTGGTGACCATGGATTTGTTCGCCAGTTCGTCTTGGAGTTCTTCCAAATCGCCCTTGGCCTGTTCCTTGTCCGCAATCGCCTGGTTGAGCTTGTCTTTCATGTCGTTGACTTGCTCCTCCAGCCGACGGACATTGGTTTCCAGCTCGTCGATGGTGTCTTTCGCTTCCTCCAAGTCGTCATTGGACTGCGCGTTCTGTTCGAGTTCAATCATTCGCCTTTGGGTATCCTTCATCTTGTCCTCCATTTCTTCCAGCTTCGTTTTGAGGTCGTCAATTTCGTCTTCGTGATCACCGAGCAAGCGCTCCTTTTCGCGAAGTTCTGCTTCCAGATCACCAATCTCGTCTTGCAGCTTGTCCACCTGACCTTGATCTTGTTGTCCCTGGTTCAGTTGGCGCTGCATGTCGTCCAGGTCCGCCTCTCTGTCTTCCAGGGCTTGCTGCAGGCGCTCAATCTCTGCCAGTTGTTTCTGGTCTGCGTACTTTCGCTTGGCTCTCTCCTGCAGTTCCATCATCTGTTGTCGGTAGCTCTCGAGATCCTTTTCCGCTGATGTAAGGTGCTTCTTGTACTTGTGAAGCTCCCTCTGCATGGTCACTTTATCGACCTTCAGCTCGGTATTCTCCTTTAAAGCCGCCTCACTGAAGCCAGGACCGGCCTTGCGGAGGGCTTCCTCGAGGAAATGGATCTTCAGCTTGAGACCAAAGTTCTCCTTCTCGATCTTATCGATTACGCTTTCCTGCTCCCGAAGCGACAATTGGTTCCCGTCCTGTAGAGGACCCTTTCCATCGCGTCGCGGAAGCACAACAAGCGGTGTAGAGGCAGTGCTAGTGCTGTCCACTTCGGGAAGGGGGGTACGATCCACGAACGAGCGAGACTGATACATGGAGGTGTCGATGTTGGGGATTGGTGTCATGTCCTCGTCGACTCTGCCGAGTGCGGGCGTGTTCGGCACGGCGCCATTCTCCTTGCCAGATCTACGGCGGATGCTGTTTCGCGTAGCCGACTTGAGCATAGGTGTGAACTCTGCTCCCCCAAGGCCGGCGGGCAGGTTTTTTCGGTCTGCGAAGGGTCCGCGACCGCGCGGGGTTCGAAGGTTGATACCCCCAGAGCGCCCGTTGCGCAACTGATGGAGCACATTATTTTCTTTCGCTGGAGGAGACTGGAACGACGCCTCTTGTGAAATATCGAAGTCGGGCTGTCTGCTGAGGTATGTCGCATCACCAATGTTTGTGCGCGGCGTGTCAAGGCCGCCAATGCCTGGTGCCACCATCTCGACCGCGTTCGACTTATAGAGGGGGGGAATCGGAGCGCGGATTAGGATTGCAATCTCGTGGTTGTGATCATGACAGTGGTTTGCTAGTCGTATATAGGAATGGCGTGCGCTGTTGCAATGAGGAGCAAGAAAACAAATGGCGTGACGTCGGCGAGGTTATAAGTTGTTTTGAGGTCGCGATAGCTCAGAGCCTTGTCGGTCGCAGTGTTGATAACGGACGGAACTTAGTGAAAGCAAGGGACCAAGGGTGCGCGGTCACATCCCAGACCGCGTTGTTTACTCGAAATCCTCTTTGGGACTAGTGAAGTGGGGGATGAAAGAGGGAAGAAGCCGCAATTTTTCGACCAATAAGATGAGTGCGCATTTTGAACCAATCATCTCAGCGAAAACGCCCATATCCCCGCAGTTTAAGAATCCCATGGCAGAGTTCCCACTTTTTGGTGACAAAACGTCAGTGGGCGTGGACCTTGGTCGCTGTTGGCTTGAGACACTCCAAGTGGGAAGGAGCTTCGGTTTGTGATGCAACCACTTTACACCGCAAGCGTAAACTCATCGGTTGCCTCGCCCCCTCGCAGATGCCAGCTCATGGCACCACCGGATCCAAAGTTTTGACCAGGAGTATTTCTCTTCTGTGTACACAAAGAATCGGTTGTTCCAACGCTTTGCGTCCAAAACCAGTATAAGTCCTTTGCAACCCCACCAGACCGATTGCGTTTACGTTTGCGAGTACGGCTCGTTCTCTATTCTGCACCTTGATAGTGTGCGCAGGAGGCTTTCGCCGCCATGCTCTCACTCCAACAGATCCCAGAAGAGATCATTCACCAAATACTACACTACATCTCACCAGAAGACAACCTGCTTGCAGTGCATCCTCTCTCCAAACGCCTGAATCAGATTGCCCAAGAGCCATTATTATGGCGGTATTACTGTTTAAACGCCTTCAGGTTCTGGAGTCCTAGCCACAATTTCACGGAAAAGCTGCAGGAGCCTGCGTCAAGCGTATGTTGGAAACGGCTATTTCTTGTTCGCAAAAGAAGGGACGCCAAGGTCGCCAATCTCTTCGATGGGATTTTGGCCACTAAGCACGGTCGAGTCAAGAAATTTGAGGAAATATGTTTACTCGGTTGCGACGCCAAGGACTTTCTCTTGATCCAGGCTCAAACTCCAGACACTGCCGATGATGTCTTGGCCAGGAGGTTGGAAGCACTGGCTCCCGCAAGCCCCTCAGTCTTTGGCTAATCCACTGTTCAGGTATTTCAGCAATGCCATTCTATCCAGCATCCGTCGAGGTACCGCTATACAAATTTGGGACGACCTCCGTAGCGAGGAAGCACGCGAGGCTCGGAGGCCTAACCAAGTTCCGAATGTCGTGCCTGGAAGATTAGAGCGCGCACTCGCAGCCTTTGACATGTTCGTCATCCCAGATGACGTTGGCGACGTGAACGATGTAGGACAGCCCAGCTCACCAATCTGCTCTTGACTAATGTTATAGCAGGTATCGAAAGTTCTGGACAGTCTAGCTGTCGAGTTCCGAAACAACCACTTGGACTTTGACAGCCTTTGTATTCGGGAACAATCCCTAACTTTGAACCGTTGGCTAAGGTCCAACAACCTAACCGGCATGGTCGACCCCGAGACCAACTATCGCAATCTCCGAAACTGTCTCATCGGCCACGCGCTCCGTGACGAAACTCATCAGTCACTCCCCATGGTCTCGGCCGCCATTTTCTGCTGTATTGGTGAGAGGCTAGGTTTGAATGCACATTGTTGCGCGCTTCCAGGACACGTCCTTGCAATGGTTTTTGCGACTCAGGAAACAACACTGGACGGTTCCATGGTCACAGACTCCTCACGGCCTGTCGATAGGATGTATTTAGATCCGTACGGGGGCGATGCTGAGTTCAACAAAGAAAATCTTCGGCATTTCATCGCCCAGGTCGGATGGCATAGCCTGGATGTTGACACAATGGCGCCGGCTGCAGTCTCAACCATGATCGGGCGACTAGCTCATAACATCAGGCATACAAACCTATTTTTGACGTCTCAGGACGTCTCGGTTGAGAGATTGGCCGGCCTTGGAACCGGAACAGCTCTCCAGAACTTGGAGTTGTCCGTTTACGCCGCCGCCTGGGCTACCACACTTCTTGACCCGGGAGCATTTGTGGATGTCACGTCGCATTTCGCACTCCGATTCAATTCGCTTCGCTTCGATGACGCCTGGCTAGTGGAAAAAATTTACAACACCCGGCCTCAACCACACGGCGACGTGTTCCTTGCCGCTCCGAATCCAGAGTACATACTTCGCCTCATCCGGCGAGCGGATGAGCAGCAGCCTGTCCTCCGTGAGCCTCAGACGACCATGGAATTTAAAGTCGGAAACGTTGTGCGTCACGGTAGATACGGCTTTCTCGGGGTTGTAATCGACGGGGAGGTGCCTCCTCAGGGATCTGTCTTGTACTACAGGCTGTTGTGAGTAGCCAGTGATCACAGAGTGACGAGCAAGACCATACTAAGATCTTACTAGGACGCCTCCAAACATGCAGGGAACTTTCTCTCTTGTCAAAGCCTCAAGCCTGGAGCTTGTACGGGATGCCGAAGAGGCGGAAGCGGCAATGTTCCCTGACACAGGACTCTTTTTTAAGCGATTCGATAGGGAGAGTTGTACCTTTGTCCCATCGAATAATGAGATGGTGTACAATCCATTATGATGCAGACGTCATTTTAATCGGCGGTTCGATCGAGGCATGAATAAAACTCTAGTAACGATTATAAACGTACTGCGCAGCTGCATGCTTCCCTCTCCTCCCTTCAATACTACACCCCAACGCTCGCAGAGTTGAGTGCCGCTAGAAGGACTTACTTGCCACCGATTCCCATCCAAATGCATCTGCTTTTCTCAGAACCAAACGCCCGGGCAGTGTAAACTTCGTATCATTCCTTCGTGTACCACTGCTTCGTGCTGGCTTCCTCCACACGCCTCTCTACGAATCGGTAGCCCAATCGGCAAGGACACCGTGCTCTGCCAGCTTCTGCACCCAACAGTTGATGGCAGGGGAGTGGTCTTTCTGGCGTCCCTGTACGCGATCCTCGTCTTCCTTCACGAAGGCGATCTCAGCGTTGTACTCTCCCATCAAGGATTTCTGCTGTGTCACCAGGTCGCTATAGAGTTCAAAGAGCTCCATAGCCTCCATGGAGGGATTGGTAACCTTCTTCTCGAATGCTGGATCGACTTCAGTCTTTTCCAAGGTTGATTTTTCAATGCCGAAACCAGCGAGGCGCTCTGTTTCGTCACCTTTTAGCGGTTGCTCGTTCCCGGCCACGAGACTTTGCCAGCCGTCGAGCGTTTTTGTGCGGTTGTTAAGGAGCTCAAACGCGTTGATTGTGCGCGCAAGGATTCCAGAAATGATGGTCAGGGGGCTCTTGCACAGCGCAAGCAGGTTGAATGACAGGGCGCTCTCTTCAAATTGGAGCATGCGTGCCTGAATCTCGGGGCGGACGAGGTTTGCCCAGTGGGCGCCGTCTTCGAGGGGCCCTAAACAGACGGGCCTTGTCTTGAGGCCATCCAACTCCCATACCGAGCCATTAGCTGGTACATAGGCGATGAAGTGGTAACCCGACTCTGAGTCCATCTTCTGCTTCTTGGTCCTCTTGGTCTTCTTGGAAGGTCCCCTGCGTTTCATTTTCTTTGCATCGGCGGCTTCAGTCTCAAGGAAGAGATCCGCGTTCAGATGGTCCATTCTTCTAGTGAAGGAATTGTGGACGGAGCGGATGAATGTGTTTGAGCCCAAGGCATGACCGCGGAGTGGAGTACTGAGGTTGCTTGTGGAATTCTTGAACACTTGCAGATTCGTACCGAGATCGACATCCTTACAGTTCATGAGGATATTCGTCATGGCGACGGTTGCGCAGGCGTTGTCTGTAGTCTGTGTGTGCGTCAGTGTTTGACGTGGGCGGGGAAGAGACATCAAGAGAACAGACCTGGTTCGCGAACCAAAGATCTCGGCTGTCAACAACCTCATCGTCCTCATAGTTCTCCGAAAAGTACTGATAGAGAAAAATGAAACCGTAAACGGGCTGAGGAAGAGTCGCAACATAATCTTCGTCGACTGAGAAAACCTCCTGAACCTTCACGTCCTTGACGCCCATCTCTCGGAGCATAGCATTGAAGAAGGCCTGCAAGTGATGTTAGACGTGTATGTCGGATTGGTTGTGTGGAAAGCTCACCGGTTCAGATTCTACCTCACACCAACCTTCCCACTCCTGAAGCTCATCCTTGGTTATAGGTGCTAGAGCTTCACGGAGTAGCATCTGATAATCCCTCGCCTCCTGAGCGGCGGCGGCGGTGGTCGCGGCGGCAGCAGTTTCGGTTGCCTTCCGCTTAGGATTCCGTCTTGAGTCAGCCATTGTAGCTTCACCGTCGACCTCAGAGGGCGAATCCTTCCTCTTCTGGGAACAAGAGCCTCTTGCCTGAGTAACAGACCAGCCTGCTCCAGCAACAATGGCGTTGGCTTCTGGACTTTTCTTAGTAGTGCACACGTCGCCTTCGATGCCTGCGGTCGAAAATTTGTTAGATTTTGCTTGTAATTCGGTTGTAGCCGTAACCGTGCCTGCCCGCGCCTGGCGGCTTCGCAATTGCCGCTGTCCCAAATTGGGCCGCGGAGGCCTTGAAGACGTCATTCTGGCTGCAACAACTATGCCAGCGTTTTCGATTGCGTTCTTGAAGACTTCTCAGCGTAAAATAATGAGGCTTTTGGAAATATTCAGAAGAAGTTGTAAGAAAGAGGTTCGAGGTAGCGACAGTGCGGTAGAACTTTGGCAGCAGTGAAGAAGAATATCCATGTAAAGCCTAAGGAAGGGAACAGAAGGCCGGGTGCTTTTAGCAGACCAACTTATAGAGGGACTATGGCAGACTTTCTCTGGTGAAGACCAACAAGCATTTTGTTGCCAGATTTGTGATGTGAAAGTAACTTTGACGTAGGGAAGGTGGTTGAGGGCTGGCAGACAAAGTGCTTCGTCATGGGATGAGACAGAGGTGCAGAGACAGAACAGTACACAGTCTTTGGCGACTCCTTGTTGCCATTATCAGAGACGAAACAAAACGACAGATGATGATTGTATGGAAAACACACAAATAACAGCGGGCATCATTTGACGTTGGGGCACCATAGGAAACAAGCGATGTAGACATACCTGTTGCAGATTAGCCTCAAGTCATGAGTCTAAACCTAAGGCAAAGACAGCCGATAACAGTTGGTGATAATCCAGCTACTTCACCATTTGCATCGAGCGTTTAGGTCCTTTAGCTGAGGTTATGGTTCGCGTCTCAGCTACATTCTATGCAGTTAATAGGTAGTAATGCTGTGTCAAGATAAGCTTCGGAAAGCCGCGGGGGTCGTGCGTCCTCAATAGCTCCCGCCTGGGATGAACACGCTCCAGCTCCAACGACGTCAACCTCCACTGTTATTTGGCCAGCAGCCTTAGCGGAAGCTAACACTTGGGCAGAAGCTGGGTGGGCGTCCAATTTCTGATTCGCACAGGCCATCCCCACTGCCGAGAAGCCCCGACCCTGTTAGTATCCTGGTAGGACCCACTAAGCAGCCGATATGCCAATCACAATTCTTCAGGTCAAGGCGGGTGGGTGTTGTTGCCAGGCGCGTTTGGACGTGACGAGCACTCGCTGGAAATTTTGAAGCTTTGGATTCCTGCCTGCAGTTTCTTTACCTTCACGACGTCAACAATAGCTTGCAACGCCGAGCAAGCACATCTGATGCTCTTCGGTATCCCCTCGCTCCACCCGAAGACTCTTGCTATCTGCCGGCGACCTTTGCAGACTGTGATTCTTATGAGGCGATCATAAGTACGGCATGCGATGAGCGCAACTCCGAGACAGCGGACTGGTGGTTTTCCACAAACACCAGCGACCGCAGCACCGGGCAGATCCCGACGACAGGACCCCGACCCGAACTCCTCCGTCTCCTCCCAGAAGAGCAGCCGATCGTCTGCGCTTCCTCTGGCTCCCGAAAATGCCTCCCGAGGCGGTGCCGCGACCGAGCCAGTCATCCCTTTGACAATCCTTGATGCACCCCAACAACGCTTCTACGCCTTCGCCATATACGTCGGTCTGTTGGCATGGAGGTTCTACGACTGGATCAAGCTGGTGGAGGATAACGACACCTCGGCTTGGCTGTTCCTCAAATGGGTCTTCATTGATTTTGGATTCTTGTTCGGCCTCCCGGAGATGAGGATACCATGGCTAGAGATGTCGCAACCCGTGGTTACGGCCATTTTCCTCTTCCATGCCTTTTTCAACTTCATGTTGATGTTCAATATCCCGGTACGTGGGAGGAAACGAATTCTCGGAGCTGGATTATGGACGAGACTGACTAACCGACAAACAGCTTCCACTGCAGCCATGGCTCGTCGGCTTTTTCAAGGTCTTCTACGACCGCGAGGTTGCCGTTTCAGAGCACACCGTGAAGGTCTCGAGCATCCTGCATAATCACTCCTTGATCATGGGAAGACAGATCATCAACATTTTGCCAGAGGGGTATATCTCCGCTTACACTCAACCATGTAGCCCACATTGCTAACATGGCTATTTAGCTCTGCGGTTCTCAATTTCGAGCAAACTCCTTTCTGCATCGGCGAAGGTCGTGAGACCGTCCGGCTGCCGATACAATTCAACTCAACGGTGCCTGCCGAAATGGAACTTACTCGCATTGATCTTGATACCAACCAAGAGGAAACCATTAAACTGTCTAGTCGCGAGGTTCGGAAGATTGCGAAGCAGATTAAAGACCAGACGACAGAGTCCAACCCATTGGCCCACATCATCGAGTACCCAGTCAAGAAGACTGGTGTTTACCGTCTCGGCAAAGTTCTGGATGAGTATAAACTCGAGGTTCAGCGCGCAACCCGGGACACTTACGTTGTGCCATGTCCCAGGGCAAAATTCCGAACCCCTGACAATGAAGACCGCTGTATCAGGGACCTGTCCGATTTGCTTGTCGATGTCACCGGGACCCCGCCCCTGAAGATTGTCTACAGCCGGACAGTGAAAGACAAGGACAAGAGCTTCCACTTCCAGAGTCTGCAACCCGAAGATTACACATCGCCCTTGCTAGGCTCGCCTGCTTCCTCTTTGACGCACGCCGGCGACGAGGATACGTCTTGGGTCAAGCCACAAACCGTGGCAGTACGTCTGAACGAGACCCTGGATGAGCCAGGTCTTTGGCAGTACGCCGTGGATGAAGTTACGGACGGGTTTGGCAATGTTCGGAAGTACGCGCCTTCAGCGGAAGAGACTGAAGCCCGTACCCGGCCGAAGGACCTGGCCCGCACCTTCAAGGTAAAGGAACGACCCAAGGTTAAGCTGGTAGGCTGCGATCTACGCAACCCAATCAAAGTTGCCAAGAAGACAGGGGCACGTCTACCTGTTCATTTCTCGATCGACGGCAACGCTGCAGACACTGCTCACAACTTGACGTGGGACTTTTCGCCCATCGACTCGTTGACCAACAGTGGAGACCACGGCGACAAGGTTTCTGTGGTGTCTTACCGTGCTGCCAACTCCCACGATCAGCCTCTTGTTTCGGAACCTGGGCTATACACGCTCAAATCAGTTTCAAGTGGCTTATGCGAAGGAGAAGTTCAGGAGCCATCCTCATGCCTTCTGCTCAACCCTCTGGAGCCGCAGTTGTCGATTCGCTCTGAGGAGATACCCGACAAGTGCGCCGGCAACTCTGTGGGACTCCGTGTGGACCTGGACCTGATCGGAACACCACCGTTCGTAGTACGGTATGATGTCGTTGATGAAAAACTCAAGACCAGACATGAATCAGTTCAAGTCAAGGGTCTTAGACAACAAGTTGAGCTCAGACCCACGGCAGCTGGACACCACAAGTACATCTTCAAGTCCATTGACGACGCGATTTACACGGGTCAGCGTTTGAGTCCTGATATAACACTGGAAACGGACGTCAAGCCGGCGGCTTCAGCGGTCATTCAGCACACTACCGGATCCAAGAGCGCATGTCTGGAGGAACCAGTGGAGGTTGACATACTTCTTCTTGGCGATGCCCCCTTTTCTCTCGAATGGGAGCTTGTGCACGACGGCAGGCGCAAGTCTGAGCGCGTCACTGATATTCAAGACTCGACATACAAGATCAAGACCAAGCCCCTCGCCAAGGGAGGAGAGTACACACTTTCCCTCAATAGCGTTCAAGACAAATCAGGTTGTCGCACATTCCTCAAGGATGAGCTGAAGATCTCCGTCAGGCGTCAGCGTCCGCGTGCCGCATTCGGCCTACTCGAGAATAAGCGAAGCTTCAAAACGATCGAACACGCAGAGGTCAAGCTGCCGTTGCGTCTTCAGGGAGACGGGCCTTGGACAATTTCTTACCGCAATGTCGATCAAAGCGATATCGTTTACCAAAGGGAACTGAGAAGCAACAACGACATCCTTCCTGTCAAGGCACGGGGCACGTACGAGATTGTCGACGTCCGAGATAAACAATGCCCCGGGGTCGTGGACCCTCAGGCGTCTAGATTCGAAGTCGATTGGTATCCTAGGCCAGAAATTTCCCTGGTGCAATCCGACACGGTCATCTCGAAGGGTAATGAATATGTCAAACGTGATGTTTGCGAAGGAGACATTGATACGTTTGAAGTCAACCTCAAGGGTGAGTCAACCAACCCCTGATAAGAATTATCTACTGACAAAAACCAGGTTCTGCTCCCTTCCACGTTGACTACAATGTCAAGCACGTCCCCTTTCCTGGGACTGCTTCTAAGGGTCATGCCTCCGGCAGTAGCAGCAGCAAAAAGGATCTCGACACCTCTCTTAACAAAGCGTCCATTCCGATGGACACTTCGAAGCCTGGAGAGTACACATATCAGTTCTCCGACCTAGCAGATAACCTCTACGACAGCGCGACGAATTCTCGCTCTTTGACTGTGGCTCAGCGCGTTAACGCCAAGCCATCCGCTGCTTTCGTTAAGCCTGGGCAGTCGTTCAAGTACTGCAAGACGGAGCAGGACAGGGAAGACACAATTCCCATCACACTCAACGGTGTTGCTCCGTTCTACGTCGAAATCGAGATCAAACATCACAGCGGCACTGTCCCTGAGACATACAGAATCCCGTCGATCCAGACTAACTCGTACGGCATCCACATTCCGAGACAGCATCTGCGCCTCGGAATCCAGCATGTTCGCATCCGCGAAGTCAGAGATGCCCGCGGATGCCAAAAGAAGTACGAGATTGGTGCGCCATCTGTACAGGTGCACCTTCACGATGCCCCGGCCATTTACCCTCTCGAGAGCCGAGGAGATTACTGTGTTGGTGAGCGTATTGCCTACACCCTCTCCGGCACGCCTCCCTTTGAGATCTGGTATGATTTCCAGGGCCAGCAACGCAAGGCCAAATCTGGCACAACCAATTTCCGCCGTATCGCCGAGTCTCCTGGCGAATTCGTCATCACATCCATCTCTGACAAGGCCTCGGAGTGCCGTGCCTCAGTCGACATCACCAAGACCATTCACCCTCTTCCGGCCGTCAAGATTAGCAGAGGCCGACAAACCCGCGTGGATATCCACGAAGGCAACGAGGTCGAGATCCTCTTCGAGTTCTGGGGCACCCCGCCGTTCGAGTTCACCTATACACGCAGCTCCAATGCTCGCAAGGGCCAGAAGAGCGTGGTACTCGAGACGCGACACGACGTCTCGTACGAGAGCAGCAAGATCATCCGCGCAAGCCAAGAGGGCACGTACGAGGTAGTCGCCATCAAGGACAAGTTCTGCGCCTTCTCCACACAGCAGGTTGCCGACACTGGCAAGGACCAGAAGCTGCTGCAGTATTAGCATGAAATAAAACGAACTCAGGGGCGTCTTTTTTTGTTTTTTGAAAGGTGGATACACTTGGGCTTGCTGCATGACGACGAAAGAGGCAATGTTTGTGTATACGTCAGTTGGTGTGCATAGACATTTATATCATGGCACGGCGTTTCGTTCTGGGGAAATCAGGGTTGAATAGGGCTATAATCAGCATGACCAAAGACAATTTCTTTTAGTAAATCGATTTTCCATACTGTAATGCGCATGAGACTTGGGAACTTGAAACTTGTGATTTGCATTGTGATTCCGAGATGGCCAGAGTTTTGTGGCCTAAACTTTTCCCCAACCCGCTATTCTAGTGAATTACTGCTACGTCTACACCACCGCCAGACTCTCTTCCTTTTTTCCTCGCTACTCGGTGATCTCAATCCTCTTGATCAAGTCGCCGCCAATTCTGGCAATCTCCAAAAGAACAGCCGGCTTGTTCACCTCGACAACATCGCCCTCCTCATCGCCGAAGTCCCCGACCTGTCGGAAGTTGTACGGCAGACCGACGCGGAAGTTCTGCCTGCTGCGCAACTTGGGCTGCCAGATGGCGCCGATGACAGCGTCGTCCGGCGCGCCGTGGAAGAAGATGAGGGTATCCTCGTACGCGGCCTCGAGCTCGCGCAACAGCACCGTCGCCGGGTGCCTAGCGAGGGGCAGGGGCACCTTGCCGGTGCGCTCATCGAGGTTCTTGAAGAGCGAGTGCCGCGTGCCGGCCTCGGAGGCAGCGTCGCGGGCGGCGCGCTTCAGGGCCGAGGACGAAAGGTGGAAGAGCACGTCGTAATCGGCGAGGGAGGGGCGGAAGAGCTCGGCGGCGTCGAGGGCGATGCCTTGCTCCTTGACCAGCCTGCTCGCGGCCTTTGCGAGGCGCGTCATGCGCGTCGCGAGAAGCTTGGAGGGGCTGTGGCGGGTGTAGGCCAGACCGAGGTGGTCGTGGGGCGTGGCGACGAAGAGGACGGCGTGGTTCATGTTGGGGTCGCGCGCGCGCCAGGCCTCGAGGTGGTGCGAGACGATGGCGCGGTCATCGGCGGACATGTCGTCCGATGAGTCGACAACGAGGGCCTCGTCGCGCCAGTCCCAGCGGGACAGGAAGAGGAGGGTGCGGAGGAAACCCGACATGGGGCTCGAGGGGACCTTCCACGGATGCGGGTTGAGGAAGACGTGTAGGACAAGCAGCTCGATAAGCTCTTCGGTGACATGGCCGGCAAGCTTGTGCGCGTTGAACCAGTGCTTGACAAGGCGGATCGTTGTGGAAAGAGTGGTGAATCGCGTGCAATAGGTCGTGATTGTCTGCGTATGCAGAGGCAGGTGCTTGGAGCGCCAGTGCAGGTCGAAGAGGGCCTCTTCGGCCTCAGCTCGAATCTGGGGGCTGAGAGTCTTGTTCTTAGCCTGGCGATCGAGGAGCGTCTCCTCGAGTTCGGCGTAAATGCGCAAGCGGAACGCGGCACCGGTCTCGTAGATGATGTCTAGGTAGGCCAGGTTGTCGATGTCGCGCGCTGCGTTGTCGCGGCCCAGGCTCGTTGTGATGTTGTCGTGGACGGCTCGTAACCTACGGTCGATGTCGAGAAGGAATTCAATCTTGGTTTCCTGGATGGCGACTACGTTTTCCGGCCACTTGCTGGAGGCCTCGAAGTAGAGGTTCACGTCCATGGGCGGAGGGCTGGTCTTCTGAGAGAGTGTGAATGGTGGCTTGATCGAGGCGGACCGTAGCTCCGGAACGACGGGAGAGATTTGTCTGACTGACAACGGCATGTCCTCCAGGCTGCGGATATCCTGCTCTAGGGTGCCAAAAGCCTTCCTCGCCGCATCAAAGGCTTCTTTGTCCAGAGGCGAAATGTCCAGAGACGGAGGTAATTCGGCGTCGTGGAACCGCAGGTCGCCAGCGCCGAGGCTCAGATGACGCTGGAGGATATATCGGACGATCTCCTCGCAAATACCCGCCGCCGTCTTGTTCATCCACTGCACACATTCGAGGATGCTGCCGTCCTGGAACCGTCGAAGCTCGGCCTTGTCCCCCCAGAACTTGCGGAACTTGGCGGCCTCCTTCTCCAACTCGGCCGACGGGCCATACTCCATCAACCGGCCCATGTTGGCGGGGTCGAAGATAATGCCCACTTGGATGTTGGACAGGTTCCGGGGCTGTGTACCAGTGATTGACCAGGGCGTTGGGTCCTGGCTCGAGAAGTGAATCAGCTGGGATCTCTCCTTCAGCGCCTTCTTGAGAACTGTATTCGCCTTGAAACTGAGGTCCCAGACGGCGCCTCGGCGGTCAGGATTGTTGCTCTTCGAGTTGCTATCGACGTTTTGGATCTCGAAAATGGCATCGTACAGCTGCAGCGGCATGTCGGCTTTCGTAATAAATGTCGGCTCAAACTGGTTTGCCAGAGTATCGTTGAGCACCTCCATGGTCGTGCAGGCGTGAAAATGAAGGAGACTTGCAGACCACGGACTCATCTTGTACAAGATGTTGACTTCGCGGTCAGGATCGAACATGACGGGGCCGTTCTCGCGGATGACCTCGGCGCCCTGCTTGTAGGTCCCAAACACAAAGGGCTTCTTGGAGAACTCGGTAGAAGCGAGGAACTGAACGGTAGCCTTGAACAGCTCTGTGCTGCTCAGAGCCGAGGAAAGTGCCGGCTGTCCGTTCCGTCCACCCGTCTGCAAGAGCAGTGCCATCATGATGGCCCATTCAAAGTGACCGAAACCACCCTTCGACAGCGAACTACCTAGACCCCGTTGTTGGAGCCAAATCCTTCCGAGAATGCAGGCGTCCGCAAAAGCTTTGCAATCTGTTTTGGCTCGGGTCAAAACACGAAGATAGGTAACGAAGGTGTCTTCGGCCTTGATAGTCGAGTTGTAGAACGGCGTTGCGGCACTCGAGTCTTTGGCGTCGGCCTGTCCACCCTTGTTGCTGTTGAACGACGGGTTCAACTTTGTCTTGGGGAAAACCTCCTCGGGTGCGCAGGGGATGATGCGAATGACGTAGTCCGCTTTGGATTGCTTCTTGTCGTCGCTTTCATCGTCGGAGCTCTCGGATGTTGATGCGGGCCTGATAGAGAGGATGGGTAAGAGGGCGTTTCCGTTCAGGTATTCAAATTCCAAGTCGGCCGACCCTCCAAGCTCCTTACGCAAACTGGCCGCAATGTTGGCAATATAGTACGCTCGCCGGTAAAAGTAGCGCATGTTCTGGTGGTCCTTCTCTTGGAAAAGTGAGGCGGGCATCTGTACGATCATGTCGATGCCCTTGTTGGCCTGGGCCTGGACCATTGTCCTCGAAACGTAGCTTCCAACGACATTGTAAGTCGCGGGCTTTTCGTAGGAAAGCTTGTACGGCGCATCGTCGGCGGGCTTCGGATCCGGGTAGGGAATCTTTATGCGATGGGTCTTCTGGAACTTGCGCGTGGCTTCGGCGATCTAGAATTCTGGTCAACTCATGTCCTGGCGAAAGCATTGCTGGATCAACGAACGGGAATGGGGCCATGGGACTCGATGCCTTCGATCAAGTTTCTGATCTTGTGCAGCAATGTGTCGGCGCCGTCCAAGGCCTTGGCGTAGTCAACCTTGACCTCCTTCAGAAGCTCGTCCGTCTGCAAGACAAATGGGCTCGCAGTCGCAATGTTGGCCGTGATCCTGGAGTCGCCTTGGTGGGAGACCTTGCGGCGCTTGGGGCTCTGTTCCATTTTGACGACTTGACGGGTCAGCCCAGTAGTCTTTTGTGCAAGCGGGCTGTTCGATTCGTGGCTGACGAGTGCAATGGTCCAGAAACGCAATTACACTGTGAATACGGCAGCGACTGCGAATTCCGTTTGCACCAAAGGCCACTCGCGATCAAGGGAAATTTTTTGAAGCGTGGGGCATTCTGCAGGCCGATAAGCAGCTGGGAGAAAACTTATCCCTGGCCGACCGCCCGATAAGACATGAAGTCGGTCTCGGACCCGCTTTAAACCATCCACTGTCCCAGACACGCAGAGCCACCGACCCAGCCAACCCAGACAAACAAGAGACGAATTGCGGATACTGCACCAAGCCATGGGGTTGGATAAATATTTAAAGAATTCTTTCGTTTTGTCGACGGTCGTTGAATGATCAGTTGGAAAGGCTGCACTCATCCCCTGATGCTTTATGCCTATGATTCTCTTTCACACGTTGGGTTCCAATTGCATCCTACCGAGGGCAATGGCAATGGAAAGCAAGCGGAACGCGCCGAAGTCTCTCCACAAAATCGGATGGCAAGCAGAGCTCAAGTGCCGACCACGTACCGACCAAAAGGCCAAAAGTTAAGACAAGTGACAAGCGTAGAGGATGATGGAGCTCCAAACTCGCCAAGGTGCGCCCCAGCATAAAGTCGCCGGTATCGCAATGTGGAACTAGTACTTGGATCGAGTCTCTATACTCGAAGGTCAACTTGCGTCGTGAGTGGCCCGAAGTCTGTTCGGAACAGGAACTCTAGACTTAATTCCGCTCTTCGGCACAGTCTTCGGCAAACGGCAGTGCTTCCCGAACCGGCTCCCCTACAATACCTACAACCCCTATCCGGTTGGCTACATCGTGGCAGTTCACGGCCATAGTCAATTGACAATCGAACTCTGAAGCCCAACACAGATGCTCCGTCACTCAACGAAAGGCGGCTGTTGTCGTCTTTGCCATGGGATTGACTTTGCGGGGTCCGGACGGGGATGTCCCCCTCAGGGGGAAAGCTGGAGTTGAGACTTTCCCCAGTTTGGCCTTCACCCCAGAGCACAAAGCGTGGGCGCCAAAACGTTTAGCCCCGCCACTTTCCGAGTCGCGGAACTCGAGAGGGGGACGACCGCTAAAGGTACCTGTCAGTGCTGCCACAGCTCCAGGCTGCACTAAGGTAGGGTAGGGATACCGGGAGCCTCTGAGAGCGAGACACCCCGGCAACGTCCCCAGGTCCAAGCTTGCCTTTGCTCTTGCCGAGCTCAATCCCGAAGGGGCGGAGCAGCATACACCCCCAGACACTCTCCGAATCGCCCACGGCGCAATGGCAACGGCAACCCACGGCCTTGGAAGCTAAAGGGTCCATGGTCACGTAGATGCAATAAATTGACCCGGGCCCCTTCGGAATCCCTCGTGAAGGACCGTCTTTCTTCTCCCCCTCCTCACATTCTCTCTCTCTCCCTGTCTTCCCTCCCAATTGCTCTTCGGCTCCTCTGCTGCCTGTGTTGAAGCTTCTTGGTCGTCATCGTCTGTGACACGTTCGGCCCCTCCATTTATCCTCCTGGTCCTTACGATCCCGACTGTAGCCAAGTCTACCACACATACCACCCACTTCCCATTCACGATGCCTTCAGCAGCTCTTTGTGCGCGCTCATTGCGTGCCTATGCTCGTCATGGCTCCAACGTAGGTCCAGTTGTGATCAGGAGTCCATAGACACCTGCAAACCAGACTTGGCAGCTTTACTGACCCTTCCCTCATGAGTAGCACACTGCCATTCTTGCCCGCGCATTCTCTGCCTCAGCGCGGAGGCCAGAGATCAACAAGGTCTACCCTTCAGCCACCGAGGCTCTCAAGGACATGAAGCCCAACTCCACACTCCTCTGCGGCGGTTTTGGTCTCTGTGGTGTCCCTGACACTCTCATTGACGAGGTTCTGAAGAAGCCTGAGATCACCGGCATCACCGCCGTCTCCAACAACGCCGGCACAGACACTTCTGGCCTCGGCAAGCTGCTGAAGACGAAGCAGATCAAGAAGATGGTCGCCAGCTACATTGGCGAGAACAAGACATTTGAGAAGATGTACCTGACCGGTGAGGTCGAGCTCGAGCTGACCCCCCAAGGCACCCTTGCCGAGCGCTGCGCCGCCGGCGGCAAGGGCATTCCTGCCTTCTACACCCCGGCTGCCTTTGGCACCGTTGTGCAGACCGGCGAGCTGCCCCTCCGCAACAAGCCCGACGGCTCGGCCGACCAATTCTCCTACCCGAAGGACGTCAAGGTCTTCAACGGCAAGTCGTACCTCCTCGAGCACAGCATCGCTGGGGACTACGCCTTCGTCAAGGCCTACAAGGCCGACAAGCTCGGAAACTGCCAGTTCCGCCTCGCCGCCAACAACTTCAACGGTGCCATGGGCCGCAACGCCAAGATGACCATCGTCGAGGCCGAGCACATTGTCGAGCCCGGTGAGATCTCTCCAGAGGCCGTCCACCTTCCTGGCATTTACGTCAAGCGCGTCATCCAGAGCACGAGCGAGAAGAACATTGAGAAGTACACCTTCGCCAAGGACGAGAACGATGCCGACGCCAAGAAGGCCCTCGGCACTGGCGACACCGCTGCCAAGCGCGAGCGCATCGTCCGCCGCGCCGCAAAGGAGTTCAAGAACGGCATGTATGCTAACCTTGGCATCGGCATGCCCATGCTGGCACCCGGCTTTGTCGGCCCCGAGGTCGAGGTCCAGCTGCAGTCCGAGAACGGTATCCTCGGCCTGGGCCCGTACCCCAAGAAGGGCGACGAGGACGCCGACCTCATCAACGCCGGCAAGGAGACCGTCACACTCAAGCCCGGTGCCGCCGTCTTTGGCAGCGAGGAGAGCTTCGGCATGATCCGCAGCGGCCGCATCAACCTCACCATCCTCGGTGCTATGCAGGTCAGCGCCAATGGCGACCTCGCCAACTGGATGTTGCCTGGTAAGGTCAAGGGCTTCGGTGGAGCTATGGACCTCGTCAGCAACCCTAGCGCGACCAAGGTCGTCGTCACGATGGAGCACACGGACAAGAAGGGCAACGCCAAGATTGTCAAGCAGTGTGCTTTCCCCTTGACCGGCAGAGCCTGCGTGTCAAGAATCATTACCGAACTGGTAAGTTACTTCTGCATGATCCAGGCCCATGACACTCGTCAGAGACTAACAACTGCGGTAGGGTGTTTTCGATGTCGACTTCGCGCACGGCCTGACCCTTATCGAGATTGCGGACGGCGTCACGGTGGATGAAATCAAGAGCAAGACCGAGGCGCCGTTCACGGTTGCCGACGACCTGAAGCCCATGTTGTAAGGCGGAACGGTTTGTAGAATATCCCGGAGGCTGAGCATGTGAAGGAAATTATACCCGTTGCGGAGGGTAAGCTGTTGTCATCATCTAGAGTACGGCGTCAAGTTAGGGACCAAAATGACTAGCCATGACTTTTTTTTCTCTTGAACTCTACTGCTATAAGCTTTGCCCATTCGCCTCCTTGGTCATCCCATGATATCGTATGTAATACTACACAACGCCGGCTTCTCCATGCGTACCTCTGGTGAAGATTCTCACTGTAATGTATCATTTCGCCCACGCTAAGTATGGCCTTGTCAGCGTTCTCGGCTTTTCCCTTTGCCAAATTTATTCCTGCTATCAAGAGCCCATGAAGGACTGGAGAATGTCATCGAGCCGCCGCCGCTTCTTCCGGTTCGGATTCAGACCCGTCTCCACATTCCCAAGCTGGACGGTAGGCTTCATCAGCTCCGCCGTTCTCCGCGCAGACGTCTGCCTGTTACTCGGCGACGAGGTCCTGAAGAATGTATACCTCGACGTCGCGAACAGCCCACGACGAACATACGACACGGCGGGTGTGATGCCCGGCCTCGCGGAGCCGCAGTGGCCCAATTGGAGACATGCGAGCGGTTTGGACGGGAGCACCAGCTGCTCTGAGACGGTCTTCTGCCCCGTCTCTAGGCCGATCCTCTTCAGATCCTCGTCCTTTGTGAACTGCCCGATAAAGGAGTACAGCCAAAACGCCCAAGTCTCAAAGGGGAAGCCCTTGCACGTCTGCGCCTCGTAGCCCGGGACGTCGACGTACATGGAGAGGTTTCTCTTGGCCGCGTCGCTTAGGTGGTCGAGGAACGGCGGCGCGTCCTGGCTGGTGACAAACTTGATGGACTGGTTGCTGCTCTGGCAGAAGTTCATCAGCCCGTCGTCGATGTTCCGGGCCAGGCCCTGAAGCTGTCTCGGCTTGCTCTCCTCGACGAAGTCGAAAAGCAACAAGTACCAAAGCAGGGAGTCATGGGGACCATGGAGGGGCTCCTCCATTTGCCAGCCCTCGCCCACCGCCGTGTCCACGGCTCCTCTCCAGTCGCTCCGTGAGGCGTTGACGTCGTACAGCGCGAGCGATGGGAATTTGGACACGTACTGCAGGGAGTTCTTGGTTACGGACTCGTCACCCCAGAGCCTGAGGATCCGCAGCAGGGGAAAGGGATCATCTATCTCGGACCAGCCCCTGACGAGGCGGTCGTCGACCTTGGGGAAGGTGGTGCGCAGCTCGTCGGCTGGCTGGATGATCTCGAGAATGGCGAGGTTCCTGAGGCGGGCAAGGGCCAGCAGCTCATTCTCGGCGAAGGAGCAGAACCCCGTAATGTTGAGATGCGTCACGAAGTCAACGGTGGGAGACTCGAGCGGTCTGAGATAATGCCGGAGGCTCTCACCCGGCTGACAAATGTGCTGGCGGTAGCGGTAGAGGCCCAGCGTCTTCTCATCGTCTTCGGCGAGCAGAAATTTCGAAAACACCTTCCATGCCTGGAAACACACGCCTCTGCGAATCCCGCGTTAGACCCTATAAGTCCGGCCAAGGAGGTCTTGGGAAGATGGACGGACGAACCTGTTCTCCAGCAGCCGCCATATCCTCCACAAGTACCTCTTGGGCAGGTCCTCACGGGCGAGGTGCTGTTCCGTCACGTCTCCAATGTTCTCTGCCACTGTGTGCATCGCCATGTCGGCCAGCGATCTCGGTCCCTTTCTCCCCTCTCCGCCGCGACCTTTCCGCGGCGGCCGGCCGGTCCGCCTCGACCAGTCCCGGCCGTTTTGGTACGCATCTGGAGGGCGCGGTGCGACGACTTCTTTGAAGACTTGCCCCGATTCGTCAAACATGGCAGCGAATCATTCGGAGGATGAGACTGGAGGACAACGTCTCTTAGTGGCCTTCAACATACACTCTTTTGATCATGAGAGACCGATGGTTGCATGTTTAAGAGTGAGATGTACGTGGGTGAGAGGCGGACTCGGTGGGAGCCCGACTGACACTGTGCGTCCACACGGTGTGTACTCATAGCATACTGTGCTCGTAACCACGATTTGCGCCGGGTTTGCAGTGGAACACGACACGGTTATGAAATAAGGTGATCGCGTTGAAGGGCAAATCCAACGTGCTTCACATGAGCATCAAAGTCACGCCAATGCCAAATTACAGTTGCCATGTGTAGCCACTGTCCAGTGGTAACTACATCAACAAAGCCAGGAGCTGAGATAGTTTGTATCGCCGCATAAAATTTCTCTGATCACCAATACAGCCGAAGCTGCCACGGGTCAGAGGGTAAGTGAGCGAATAAGTGCGTCAGTCTTACCTCCCATTTCCCCTCCAGGCACCTTCATTGATAACGTGAAAGGCAGAGTGAATAGAGAGGGTTTGTGTTTTATGATTAGGTAAAGAAGAAAAAGAGAAAGGGAGAAAGCGAAGCTTTGCGCGGAACCGCGGCCTTGATATGGGATTTTTTTTTCGAGTGGGTGGGTCGGGGGCGGCTGGCACACCCGGCACTGGGGTTCCGCCGGAGCCCGGGCAAAACCAGCTGAAGTGCCCTGAAGCCAACAAAGGTGGGCTGCCCGGCTGGCGAAGCTGGGACGAAAGTCGAAGCCGGGTGCCGGCCAAACGAATCTTGGCATTTGACGCGGATGAACCCGTCTCACACCTTGGGTTGTCATTAGGATCTGTGGAAGAGTGCAATCCCACAGTTTGACCGGGCTTCTCGCTTTCGCTCCGTGGTTCTACATGTCGGGTGCTCAGACTGTCAACTGCCGACTTCTATAACAATATTTAGTTGGCAGAATGATCTAGACGAGACACAGTCTGCACAATCAATCACACTTCGGCGACGAGTTCAATTCTCTTCTGAGAGTCTATCTCTAGTCTTGTGTCTCGCCTTCTTCCAAATTTTGATGACAAGAGTCGCACGTGTCACAAATCGCCTAGCAAACATGCACATAGATGGCTGCAAGAATCAGTCAACTTAACCGAATGAACGAACGAGAACTCAAGCAACCAGTTCTACTACAGTTGACATCAGCCTCCAGAGCTTCCCTATTCGAATCACACCGTCATCTGAATTCGTTCTTGACTGCGACAGCCACATGTGGCTGGAAACAAGAGCCCAAAGACCCTCTGCAGACTCTGGTGCGGCGTCTCAAAATCAGGGACTTGCCCGTTTTAGCGCGGGGCAAAAAGTCGTGGCGGTGAAAATGAGGCCAAACAGGCAAAGAGAGCCCCCCCCCCCGGGGACAGACCTGTCAGCGCCAACCAATAGAGACGAACGCGTTTGTGTTTGTGGTACTCTGCAGTCGTGTGGTGTGCTCCAACTAAAAAGCCCAAGGGACTGACTGACACTGAGGACTGCAGTATCGTGCTTTGCGCGCCATGTCTCAAGGATGCTGTTATGCTACGGTAATGATGATTGCCCCTCCTCTAATCTGCCGCGCCTTAGCCTGTGACTCTTCCATGTATTCGTTAGTTTCTGCCCAATGAGACTATAATTGAACGACTTATTCACTGTCGGACACTCTGATCCCGCTTGATTCAGTGATTACTACTTCTCTCTTCACATCTCTGTTACCATCTCTCACTCACTTGTACCACCACGCTTAAGTGCTGCCACCGCCCACCCAGCAGAGCACACTTTTACCCCGCCGTCCAACCCTTTGCGCCAACGATTCTCGACAGACATCCCACTTCAACCCCGCAACTTTTCGCGCTCTACCCAGACAATCCAGTCAAGGAAAACAACCCCAAACCACAATCAAGATGGCAGGCGGACAGCCAGGATCCAACTCTCGCGGCCGCGGCGGCAAGTTCAGGAAGTTTACCCGTGGAGGTTTGTTCGCACGTGTGCCCTACGACAGCGCCTCTCCAATGCTGATAATCGTGAAAAAAAACCAGGTGGCAAGCATTTCTCCCGCGACCTCAGGCCCCTCGACGCCGATGGCAATGAAATCAGCATGTGGTCTGCCGACTCAAAGAAGAATGACGACGAGAGCTCCGATGAAGACTCTGAGGAGGACTCTGAGGAGGAGTCCGGCTCCGAGGACGACGGCAAACCCCAGGCTGAGATGTCCCGTGCCGAGCGAAAGGCCGCCGCCAAGGCCCGCAAGGACGCCGCCATAGCTAAGAAGCGAGCCCAGGCCGTCGAGGTCGGCGACCTGCCCCCCTCCGACTCGGAGGAGGAGAGCAGCGAGGATGAGGCCGACATGCCCGCCAACCCCAACCACTCCAAGGCCGCCCGTAACCAGACCAAGGCGCCCGTCGCCGCCCCCGAGGTCGATGAAGCCGCCGAGGGCGTCAAGAAGCTGGCTGTCGCCAACAACCGCAAGGAGCGCGAGAGCATGGAGGCCGCGCAGGCCAAGGAGAGATACCGCAAGCTGCACGAGGCCGGCAAGACGGACGAGGCCAAGGCTGACCTCGCGCGCTTGAGACTCATCCGTGAGCAGAGAGCTGCAGATGCTGCTCGCAGAGAGGTAAGTCCTGCATGCATCAATCACCTCATTTCCACGCTTTTGATTCTGACCAATCGCCACTACAGGCCGAGAGAGAGGAGCGCGAGGCCCAGGAGGCGGCTAAGAGGAAGGAGATTGAGGCGAAGGAGGCCAAGAAGAGAGAGGCTGCCCTCGGCCCCGTTAAGAAGGGCAAGAAGTCTAGCAATTAAGGTGGCCCTCAAGATATCGGGCTCTCGATGCTCTTTGGTAACCTGGTTGCGACTCCCCATCATATACCATCGTTCTTCCTGGTCCATATTCGTTCGCAGCATAGCGTGCGTCGGATATTCACGTCTGAACCACAATATGAACAAAATCTTGCTTTTCCGATCCCGCCTGTGTCCACAGAAGACCACCCCAGACTCTGTGAGATGCTCTATATTTTACATGAAGTCGATACGCATCCCGCGTTCCATACATATACATAGGCCGTTTTACATACCGGCCAGGCCGTCTGTTCCGACGGCTTCGTGCCATACCTGGTCGAAATCGACGCCTTGTTCCTGGAACAGGTCCCGGATCTGTTTGGCCACCTCAACCTGCTTCTCGGGCCCGAAACCGCCAGGTTGCGAGGACTCGAACTGCACAATCTCGATCCAGCGGAAGAAAAGGTTTTCCTTGCCGATGGCAGCGAGAGCGTCCCTAAACTGGAATACCTGCCTCCGTCTGTCGTCCTCCTTGGCGCTCACTCCCTCTTCCTCCATAGACATCCAACCGTAGTCCTCGTGGTGCACCAAGACCAAGCGTCGAAAGGCGTCCAGGGCGATGTCCTTGCGGTCCACCATCGTGTGCGCGTCAATCATGGCCTGCCAGTCGAGATCCCACTGGCCGGTCATGGTGAGGTAGCCCGTCTTTTCCTGAAGAAGGAGTGGCGAGCAGGCCTGCCGAATAATCTGCTGCAGCGCCTCGTTCTTTTCCTTCTCCTTGAAGATGTCGCCTAGTTGCTCGTCCCACTCCCGGCTGCGCCGGACGTAGATCTCCTTTTCTCGGAAGCCAACTTTCCATCGCCAACTAACTGGGTTGCCGTACGACCGGCCAAAGACGAATTCAATGGGCCACGGCCAGACGAAGATGAAGAGCATGAGATCCAGAGTGAGAGAGGCGCCGCGCTTGGCAACCTCCCAGAGCAGCTGTCCCCAGGTTGAATCGCCAGCTGGAAAGGTTGTTTCGTTGGGGTAGCCCATGGCGGACTGGACAAACTTGAAGTAATGAGGGAGGATGTAGTACATGCGCAGAACGAAGAGCGCGGCGACAACTATGTTCATGCCAACAGGCACGAGAAAGATCTTCTTCTTGAAATCCGTAGGCTTGGAATCGATATGGGTGATGTAGACGTGTTTTGGCGAGAGCGTCTCGAGCAAGGGTTGAAGGACCTCTGCTGGTTTCTTAAAGGGTGCCGGCGGTGTGCCAGGCGACCTCTTGGGCGCCGACTTGGACTTAACGGCTTTGACTTTGGGCGCCATGGTGACCGTCGTGACACTGATATGGCGAGTTGAGCTGTGAGTTTGAAGACCGGGGTATCTAAGCTCCAAGCTGGCGATTTTACTTTAGGGGCCAGGGAATTGATTGCATATTCATTTATGCCCCTGCATAAACCCGACCTACCTTCGGTGGATACCGCAACAGGCCAATCAGGTCTCACTCATCCCTCGGGAGCAATTGCCTGCACAGGCCGACCTCGAACTGGGAGCTCGAGAAATTTCTGGGGCGACTCGAGCTCGGAGCTCGTCTTTTGTTTCCTCAGTCTTCGCAGCCTTTTCTGTTGCGCCCAACAATAGACCATGCTTCGATGTAGGTTATGGAACGTAAGTGACTTTGAACCCCCGATTGGCCTTGAATTGGAAGTCTAACCCTTCACAGGAGCGAAGCAGTGCTTACGTCTGCGCCTTCTGTCGCCACCCCGCTCTGTCGCGACAGCATGGTCTTGGTCGGCGCAACTACTCAGACGCATCGAATCCCCTCTCGAATGGCAACGACAAGACCGGCGGCTGGGGTAGCAGAAACGGCGTGAAAGCGGCCAGGGTTCCAGGCAGTTCCCCAGGACCTCGTGGTCCGGTGGCCAGCGGATGGGGCCAGCCGACGTTTGGTGCAGGTCTATCGTCAAGAGCGCCGAGAACTGATGACCAACAAGGCTCTGTCGGCCAGAGCGACTCGCTTGATGGCTTACTTCTCCCTCACGAGATTGCCGCTCGACAAAAGCTGGCGGCCCAGAAAGCGACTGAGTCCAAGGCCACGCAGATCAAACCCAACTTTGCCAAGGGCACGGCACGAACTGCGACAAAGCCGAAGCCCCTAGGTGGCCTTAGTGGTGGTTTGGGTGGAGCCAAAGGTCATCGAAGTTCTCCCACCAGCGCTCTTGGTACAGGCACAAAGAAATCGCTGGGAGGCCTCGAGGATAAGCCTCTGGCGGCGAGAGATTGGAGACATCGGCACGAGGCAGAGAGAGCCCCAACCGGCACGCCAATACCGCATCATCGACACAACGCGAAGGACGAGCGCAAGAGCTCTTCTGCACAGAACACCCCACCACAAGGGCAGGAAGGCCTTGGGAACCCGGATGCTCAGGAGACAGGTGGATGGGGTCAACTCTTGAGGAAAATCAACAAAACTTCTCAAGATACAGCTCGCGACACGCCATCAGACTCAGGCTTGTCGAAAGAGGACTTCTTTGCCAAATTTAAAGAAGTCGTGGCCGACAAGTACAAGCGACCTGACAACAAACCCTGGAAATCACGCCCCGATGCTGGCCACAACAAGTACGACAGTTTCCGGAGGACGGAAGAGGTCGTAGAGGAGGATCCATCAAAGCCTGAACGTCGAGCACGGGAGTTCGATGAGTCCTACGAGATCAGCCGCGATCCAAGGCGACGCGACAAGGCCGGAAGCCGGAGAGGAGATGCTTACGGGTCTTCTCGCGGCGCGAAAAAGTCATCAGCACAACAAAAGTGGGAGGACGAGAACGAGGAATGGGAAGATAATGGTGCAAGCCGGGAAGCTGAGCATCGCCGCAAGAAGGCCGAAGCAAGGGCGCGGAGGCTGGCTTCGGAAAAGGCTGCACCTCAAAATATCTTCCTGCCCGAGTTCATTAGCATTTCGAACCTAGGTACCGCACTCAAAATGAAGCCTCAGGAGTTCCTTAGGTCTTTGGCAGAGATGGGATTCGAGGACATTACCGAGGACAGCATCATGACTGGAGAAACTGCTGCCCTGGTTGCCCAGGAGTTTGGTTTCGAGCCAACAGTTGACACTGGTGGTGTCAGAGACCTCAGGCCTAGGCCTCCGCCAGAGGACGTGACAGCGTTGCCATCGCGACCCCCGGTTGTTACTATCATGGGTCACGTTGATCACGGCAAAACGACGCTGCTGGACTATTTGAGGAAGTCCTCCGTGGCAGCCCAAGAGCACGGTGGCATCACCCAGCACATTGGCGCTTTCATGGTGAAGATGTCCGAGGGCAAGCTCATCACCTTCCTTGACACTCCCGGCCACGCGGCTTTTTTGACCATGCGGCAACGTGGCGCTAACGTCACTGACATTGTGGTGTTGGTCGTGGCTGCTGATGACAGTGTCAAGCCTCAAACCATCGAAGCCATCAAGCATGCCAAGTCGGCAAAGGTACCGATCATTGTGGCCATCAACAAGTGTGACAAGGAAGATGCCAAGCCCGATCAAGTCAAGGCTGATCTTGCCCGTCACGGCGTCGAAATCGAAGACTTTGGCGGCGACGTCCAGGTCGTTTGCGTCAGTGGAAAGACCGGCCAAGGTATGAGTGACCTTGAAGAGAACATCGTCACCCTTGCGGACATCCAGGACATGCGTGCTGAGGACGATGGCTTGGCAGAAGCCTGGGTGCTCGAAGCTAGCGTGAAGCCATACGGCAAGTCTGCAAACGTCCTTGTCAAACGAGGCACTTTACGCCCAGGAGATTTCGTTGTAGCAGGCACCGCCTGGGCCAGAGTTCGGCTCCTGCGGAACGAGGCCGGTCAGGAGCTTGAGGAAGCACCGCCCGGCACGCCTGTCGAGGTACTTGGCTGGAGAGACGAACTTCCTGCCGCTGGTGACGAAATCCTCCAGGCACCCGACGAGGATCGGGCGAGAACAGCTGTTGATTACCGCGAGGAGATGCGCGAACGAGAGGCATCTTCGAAGCAGCTGGCCGAGCAGGAGCAGCGCGAGCGTGAAGCCAAGGTCGCTGCGGAAGTCGCTGCGGAGATTGAGGCAGTCGATGCTGAGGGAGGCGAAATCATCGCCACCAAGGTTGTCAACTTCATGGTCAGGGGTGACGTTGTGGGATCCGTTGAGGCTGTCTGCGCGACCATCAACGAGATTGGCAACAACGAGGTGAAGCCTCGCATCCTTCGCTCATCTGCTGGCCAAGTTTCTGAGTCGGACGTCGAGCACGCCGAAGCCTCCAACAGCGTGATTGCCAACTTCAACAGCACTGTTCCGGCCCACGTCAAGCATCTGGCCGAGGAGAAGGGCGTCAAGATCTTGGACCACACTGTCATTTACCACTTGGCGGACGAGGTGAAGCAGGTCATGTCTGAGAACTTGGCCGACAAGGTAACCTCCAAGGTTGTTGGCGAGGCGGATATCTTGCAGGTCTTCCCCATCAACATCAAGGGACGCGTATACAAGAATATTGCTGGTTGCAAGGTGAGGAACGGAATGGTCACTCGATCGACAAGCGTGCGCGTCTTGCGGAGGGGCGAGAAGATCTTTGATGGTAAGTTGAACCCTGAAGCCCCTTACTCACACACTGGATTTAGTCTAACACCACCTCCAGGCAAGATCGATACCCTCAAGCACGGTAAAAAGGACGTGAACGAGATCAGGAAAGGTACCGAATGTGGTATCGCCTTTGATGGCTTCACAGACTTCAAGGTTGGCGATCAGATCCAGACTTACGAGGAAGTAAGAGAGAAGCGGAGCTTGTAGGATATGGAGACGCTTGTACGAGGGGAAACTTGGATACCATAGGCATAGAACGGAGCAGCAGGCACGGAAAATGTGCTCGTCCGTCAGAACTGATCTTTGTGGAGGGTGGCTCACTCAAAGACACAACTCATATAAAACATCACTGTAGAAATAGTCCATAATGGCAATTGTACCATATGTATCAAGGCATCTTCACCCACTTTCGACTCGACTTTTGTCTTATTTTACCATCGCTTTGGTGCGGAGATGGTGCTTGACGAGAACGTCCTACTTGTCACTGTCGACTGTGACCGTTCCTTCTCGAGTTTGGCCAAGCCTAGTTTGTCGGTGACGGGCGTGGCATTGATGATGTTGTCGAAATCATCGTCATCTTCCCCATTGTCCGAGTCTGGCTCAACATCCGAGTCCGGCTTCAGGGTCTGCGGACGCGGTATCGCCTCGGGCTTTTTCTTCTCCTCTGCCGCAGGATTCGAGAACGTCTTTGATGCGAGCACCTTACGACGGATCTCCTCCATGGCCGCATCTTCGTCGCTGTCGTCTGATATAGCGTACGGGTCTTTGTCTTCTTCCTCTTCCTCCTCGTCTTTCGCAGGCTTCTTGCCTAGGTATATGCCGTCGGCACTATCACCCTCGCTGGACTCCTCCCCGCTCTCATCGTCCTCATCCTCGTCATCTTCCTCTTCATCGGAATCGGGTATAACTCTCCGATTTGTGTTTCCTCCCTTCCACATGTCATCGGCGTCAGCCTCTTCTCTGCTATCCGCGTACTCCTTATCAAGCCTGTCCAACCACTCGTCCTGAACCCTCTTCACGCCCTTCTCGTCCTCGCTCGCCGCGTACTTCTTCAGTAGACTCCCGTTGATCTCCAAGAACGCCTCGCCATAAGAGAAAGGCGCCAGAACCTGCTCCGCCCACTCGGGGTGTCCACAGATATAGAAAGCCGCAGCCAGCGCCTCGACACAGTTCAGCTTCCACGGCTTGCCGTAGTTGACCGTGTTCGCAGCCACCAAATATGGCAGCAGACGCTCGCACTTTCCTCCAACCTTGTTCCATTGCACGTCCTTCATGCGCGCCCAGCTGCACTCGACCACGGCGGCGCCGTACTGCTCCATGAGGTCGCGGTCGGCCGGGGATACGGTGTGCTTGCCGTTGGGGGTGATGATGACTCCGTTATGGCGCTGGCCAACATGAAGGTCGCGCATCATGCCCATGCGGATCAGCTTCTTGCCTGAGCATCGCTTGGGGTCGCAGTGGCCCAGGTCCCAGCAGGCGGCCTTGAAAGTCGGGCGGGAGGTGGGTGCTTCAGCGTCGTCGCCATCTCGGGGCTGGCGCTGTCGCGGAGGTCCCGAGGTGTGGTTCTTGCGACCGCGAGAGCCGAAGTTGTCTTTCTTGTGGCGGACCATTTTTCGAGGATCGGGCGGAGGGTTGAGAATGGCGCTCGAGAGGTGGAGGGAGAGACTCTGAACGAAATCCTTACGGTTCGCAGGGTCGTTCTCAAGGGACGGTTTGGCGGGGTACTTGGAGGGGCAAAATCAAGAGTGGTAGCACAAAAAAATTCGATAAACAGCATCTTCGGGCCCGCATATGCAATTAAGCGTACGCAACTTTTGGGGAGATGAGGTAGCCCACACGAGAAGCACAGGCCACCTTGTTGGAATCGAGGTGGCTCCTCCCGCGCCGCTTGTCACTCAGCAGCCCCTCGTCATTCGGCCACAGATGCCATTGTCGGTACCTATCAAAGGGTTCATGAGGGATGCCTGCGCCGACCTAATCCACTCTGTCCAATTCGCAGGCGCTTGCTCGGCCAGCTCTTGATTCCACCGGCCACCAAATTCAATGTCTTTCGTAGCTTGAGAATCCAAAAACGACGACGAAAGACGACATTCCAACCGCCGAGATAGCTCCCTTACCTCGCCGCCCAAGGCCGTACCCAATCGAAACCACCGCAACGATGGAGGCCGCATCAGCCAGAGCTGCGGCCCGAGATCGCTGGGGCGAGATGGGCTCGCCCACGCCATCGCAGCTGCAGCGCTTCATCCAAGCTGCCTGCAGTCCCGAGAATTACGAGCCGAACCTCGCTCTGAACCTTGAGATCTCCGACCTGATCAATTCCAAGAAGGGCTCCGCCCCGCGCGAGGCCGCTGTCGCCATCGTCAGCTATATCAACCACCGCAACCCCAACGTGGCCCTCTTGGCACTCAACCTGCTCGACATCTGCGTTAAGAACTGCGGCTATCCGTTTCATCTGCAGATCAGCACGAAGGAGTTTCTCAATGAGCTCGTCAGGAGGTTCCCCGAACGACCCCCGATACGGGCGACGCGGGTACAGATGAAGATCCTCGAGGCGATTGAGGAGTGGAGGAGTACGATATGCGAAACAAGCAGATACAAGGAGGATCTGGGCTTCATTCGGGACATGCATCGTCTTCTGAGCTACAAGGGGTATACGTTCCCTGAGGTTAGGCGTGATGACGCCGCGGTGCTCAACCCCAGTGATGTGAGCTTCATTTTCTTTTTCAAGGTCTACGGATGGTACTGACAGACACAGAATCTGAAATCTGCCGAGGAGATGGAGGAGGAGGAGCGTGAGGCGCAATCAGCCAAGCTTCAGGAGCTCATTCGCCGAGGCACGCCCGAGGACCTGCAAGAGGCGAACCGTTTGATGAAGATCATGGCCGGTTACGATACACGATCCAAGACGGACTATCGCGCAAAGGCTGCTCAAGAAGTTGCAAAGATCCAAGCAAAGGCGCGGTTGCTGGAGGAGAGACTCGAGGCGTTCCAGCAGGGCGATACGATGAAGGATGGAGATGTCTTCTCCGAGCTCGCTGCTGCCTTACAGAGTGCGCAGCCCAAGATCCAGAAAATGTGTGAGGAGGAATCCGATGATCATGAGGCTGTTGCAAAGCTGCTTGAGATCAACGACAGCATACACCGGACGGTGGAGCGGTACAAACTCATGAAGAAGGGCGATCTGGAGGCCGCGCAGAAGGTGGCCAGCGGGGCGCCGCTACCGTCGACCTCTGGCTCTTCCAAGAGCGCGGCACAAGAGCTGTCTCTGATCGATTTTGATGGGGAGCCGGACACGGCGAACGGCTCGTCTTCGGGACAACCGGGTTCACAGTCGGCCGGCATCGAGAACGACCTTCTCGGTCTTTCTATTGGCGGCGATTCTACAAGCTACGGTCAAGGAGGTGCTCTGACGTTAGGCTTTGGAGCGAATCAGAGTAAGCCTACCTTGTCCTTCAATGTGTGTCCTATACTGACCAGAGATAGACATCCCAGGGCCCGCACTGCTATCTTCCGTGACGGAGAACAACAGCGCAAAGGGTACTATGAGCAACACAGCGACACCCCAAGCGCCGTCCTTCTCCCAGTTCGCGTCCTTCACATCCCCTTCAGTGTCCCAATCTGGCACTCCTCAGCCTTCTGGAATGTCTGCATTTAAGCCTCCTCAGCAGCAGGCTCCAGCCTCAAACGACCCCTTTGCCGCCCTTGCCTCGCCCGTCTTTCCCTCTAAGCCTGCCACTCCTGCTCCTCCACCTGCGGCGACCGCGCCACCCGCAGCAGCTGCGAACGATGATGACGAATGGTCCTTCTCGTCAGCTCTGCCACCCGAAGCGCCTAGCCAACCCAAGGAACACAAGGCAACTGTTAGCGACTCTATTGTCAAGATCGAGATGATTGCCGGGAGGACTGGAACTGGCAATGCTATGAACCTGAGCTTTGCTTTCTCGAACAATTCTGCGCAACCCATTACAGAGCTTCATTACCAGCTCGCCGCAACAAGGGTAAGGTTCCGATACACGTCTAATCAGGATGAACAAACAGCTGACTTCAATCAGGGTTACGAACTTGGTCTCAGACCCCAGACAGGGCGCTCATTGGCCCCCAACCAGAGTCGAGGTGTAACGCAGTTCGTAGAAGTATGGCATACTGGAGACAAGAACCGCAAAGTTCAGTCTCTCAAACTGCGGTGGAGGATCTCTTACAAGGTGGGAGCGGAGGCGAAGAACGAGATGGGTGAGATTCCTGAGTTCAGCATCGCATAATTAAGCAGTTTTTCGGGATGATTTTGTGGAAAAGGGCCATGATCAGAGGCCTTAGGGGATAAGAGGCACGTCGTGAGGTGCGATAAAAAGGTATAGAATCTAAGGTATTCAAGATAGTTGAGAAAGCAGTGCCGGTTGCCTCTCCGTCAGTAGCTCCCCACGTGGCACGCATGTCGACGCGGGCATTTCACTTCTTGACTAGTCCTCCGCGTGAAAACAGGATGGGATTGAATATGTCCAATTAGCAGGAGCCAAACAGCTCGGCTGGAAATACCGTTCATCACGGATCTGACGAGATATGCCGTGAAGGCAGCAACATGGCCCTATTATCTATCGACACCCTTCGTCTCTCTCATTGAACCCGAGCAAACCGCTTAAACTTACGACGTGAGAGCGCGGCAACGAACCAATCTTCGCAGACCCTGTTGTTCGCTACTTCGCGCAAGCAACACCGTGTGACCATCGTTTTTGCCGTTCAGGGAGGTGGCCGTAGTGGTGGTGTGATGGAGGACTCATGTCCTCTTCTAGTGATGCAGGCTACAGAGCGCAAGTGGGACAAGGGCAATCGAGGACAGCCGAGCTAGACGGGAATGACAATACTGATGTCTCTCGAATGGGCAGAGGGACGGAGCCGGAGCGGGGCTCTTTTGCGTACCTGCGGGCCGGAAACACGGCGGGTGTGGGGTTGCGCCGCTGTCTATCAGGCGCCAAAGCGCACGTCCGCCCGCGGGATGACCTCAGAGTTACAGGCGGATTTTTCCCCCGTTGCCTGCGAGCTGGACGCTACCGTCTGTTACACGTCCCTTACCAGCGACTTTCTGTAGAGAACCCTGCTTTCTCACCAAATTTTCTCAGCGAAGCCCACCTTCGGTCCGCGGCCACAGAAGCGCTGCGGTTGTCGCGTGTAGCAGCCCGTCCGACGCGCTCTGCCAGGCAGAGACCGCCCTCGACCCTCAAGCCTGCGTCGGCGGCCTAGCCAACTACCAGCAAAACCCCAATCTTCTCGAGTTCGCGCTCTTGAGAAACGAAATCACAGAATGGACTCAGACGACGAGCGCCGCGACCACCGTTCACGGCGCAGCCGCCCCGACGACGACGACGAAGACACTAGACCGCGCAGGGACACCGCAGACCGTGATAGCCACCGGCGCAGACGAAGCAAAGACCGAGACCACGGCCGCGACCGCGACCGCGGCTCCGACAGACACAGAGAAAAGCGGAGGTCACGATCGCGAGATCGGCGCGAGAGACGCCGCTCGCGCACGCCGGACTCTTCCTCGCGGAAACGCTCCCGATCACGCGACCGCGACCGCGACAGAGAGCGACGCAGACGGCGATCCCGGCACCGCCGCCGCGACTCCGGCTCCGACTCGGAACCCGACGCCCCCAAACGCAAACGACCGGCTCCCGCCAGCCCCCTCCGCCGCGCGGGCCCGCTCCCCGACCAAAACGCCTCCTTCGCGGTCTCCAAGGGCGAGGAGCCCGAGAAGCCCAAGGAGAAGCCGAACCTGCGCACGACGGGCCTGCTCGCGGCGGCCTCCAACTCGGTGCAGCAGGCCGACGGCACCTCGATCGTGCTAAAGTACCACGAGCCCGCCGAGGCGCGCAAGCCGCCCGCCAAGGACCAGTGGAAGCTCTTCGTCTTCAAGGGCGCCGACATTGTCGACACGGTGGACCTGAGCGCGCGGAGCTGCTGGCTCGTCGGCCGCGAGGCGGCCGTCGTGGACCTGATGGCCGAGCACCCGAGCATCAGCAAGCAGCACGCCGTCATCCAGTTCCGGCACGTCGAGAAGAGGAACGAGTTTGGCGACCGCATCGGCAAGGTGAAGCCGTACCTCATCGATTTGGAGAGCGCCAACGGGACGGTGCTGAACGGGGACAAGGTGGCGGACAGTCGCTACTACGAGTTGAGGGACAAGGACATGATCAAGCTGGGACACAGCACGCGGGAGTACGTGCTCATGCTGGCGCCAAAGGAATGAACAATGCCAATGCCACAGGGGCTGTGTTGAGAACGCAGGACTATCTTGCAACGGGCGGGTGGGCGTCGCACCCTTTACTTTTAGACTGTTAGATTTTACTAAGCGGGAACCGGTCTTGAAAAGGGCAAATAAATAGTGAGCAGAACACCATGTAAACATTCTACTACGCTGTTTTCCTATGATAACAAGACAAAAGAAACGCGAAGCTTCCTAAACTGGCTTTCGCTACCAAAACCAAACGTGTAGTCTCCGCAATACCGCTTTTACTATGCTTCAACGCCGGACCTGTAATGTCGCTTATAGCCAGCCGTTCCGAAAACCACATTCTAGGACGAGAACCAACAGTGTAATCCCATCTATCCCAGCCGGACACCAAGTCCAATGTACGCCGATTCTGGGGGTGACTCGGCAACGTTGCCAGCTCTTACCTGGCGTGAAAACTTGACTGCCTCCTCGGACCTTCGCTGAAGGCGTTCCCGATCCGTCTGAGCCGGCCGCCGTCGTTGGGCTTCTGCAACATCGACGGCCATTTCACCAAACTCGATAATACTGCCATCCGCGAGTCGGATGCCCCCCGACCCAGATCGAGCCATACTCTCCCCGCCCGAGGCACTTCGTGGGCTGGTTATTGGACTTTCTCGCGCCGCCCCAAAATTGGGCACCCGCCCCATAGGCAGCAGACTGGACACATTGCTCCCCCCAAAAAGTGTCTCATCATGAGGGTATCCATTCTGTCTTTGTCTCCAGACACCGTAAGATGTCTGGTCCATATCAATTGGTGTGAGCCGCGGAGAAGGTTCCGTCTCAACCATTGACGGTGCCCGGGGGCGGGCCAAGCTTGATCTGACACTTCCGCTGTTGCTACTCACGGGAGTGCCCATTGAGCCTGTCACCGCCGCGAATTGAGGGTTTGAGCTCGGATTTCTCGACATTGGTTGTGATGAGTACCCATTCGGCGGTCTGGCTTTGATAAAGCTCCCTGACGCCGTGGTTGCAGGCGATGAGATGTCCAAACTTGGACGTTCGAGATTCGGGTTAGACCGTGAAAGAACCTTGCCATAAGACTCCCCGTCATGCAAAGGGTAGGGCAATCGAGAGGTTGTGGCGCCCTGTTGGCTTATAGGAGCCTGCTGCAGGCTGCTCATCTGGCTCGTAACAACCGGTAATCCTAGAGGATAGAATGCAGTGTGTTGCGTTCCTGGACTGGAGTTTGCTGTCCTGGTACCCTCGCGAAGCATGTTCGGCAAGTGTTCAGTAGACTGAGGAGCGGGTAGCACTGCGTCTGACGAATCCCCTGATCCACCGAGAGCTGTTTTCCCCTTGCCAGATTCTTTTTGGTGCTTTGTTGTGGTGGCAGAACCGGTCACACGTCGAAATAAGTCGGATAAGTATGTTTGTCGAGACGGGTGTGCTTCTCGGTCCTGTTGTGGTCCTGGTGGTCTACTCGCTCGAGGTTGGCCTATAGAGCTGACCGTATCCGGAAGCCGGTTCTCTTTCATTCTTTGCGCGATCGAAACGGGCGCGCTATCGATGGTCCGCAAGCTATTGACTGAGAGAGCATCATCGTAGGCGGCTACTCTGTCAATGCTTCCCGCTCTTGATGGTGGCGTAAGAAACTCCGGATCCAATGACGCCTCATCTTCGACGGTAGTCCCGGATATTACATTGGCATAGCTGGCCTTGCCCAGAATGGACAATGGCTTCGCGGCAGTACCTGTGCTGGAGCTTCGGCCTTTGTCTTGAATGTAACCACCGCCTCGAGGGGGAGGGGGAGAGCCCTTTTTGATGTGCATGAGCTCGGTTTCAGCCTCGCTCATGGCAGTCACTCTTGAACGACTAGGAGACCTTCCCCCTCTCGAAGATTGAGGTGGTGTAATGAGACCGCGGGCAGATTCACGGCTGATGCTAACGCGGGGATCGTTGGTTGTTGTGGCAGTTTCTCTCCACGCTCCCCCATGATCACGGTAGCGCCGCTGCTCTCGTTTTTTCACGGAGCGGTGTCTGGAAACGACAATCCACTCCGACTCGGAAGAGGTTGGGTACATTCCCTCTACCACATCCGGAGGGTACGGAGTAATGGTCCGATCCTCGGATCTCTCGTCTTCCATTCGGGGCTCTCGGTCCTCCGGAAATGGGACATATGGCAAGTGGAAATGATTCGGGTCGACGAAGGTGAGCGGAGACTCATATTCTGTATCCTCAGGATAAGTGCGGTTCGAGAAGTTCGCACCGTTAGAAGCATCTGTCGACTGTGAAGATACGCTGTTTGTGCGTTCGAAGACGGAAGTGTGCGTGACAGTCTTCTTCCCGTCTACAATATCTGTTGATATGGCTTTTTGCAACTCGTCAATTTCCCTTGGAAGCTTCGCAAGTCGTGCTTCGAGGTCCAATCTAGCCGCAACCAAGTTTCCTGAATTGTCTCTGTATCTCAGCGTTAGCGTCCTATCGAAATAGTCCAGGAGAAGCAAGGTAACAGGAAGAAGAATAAAGAAGCCAGGGAGCAGCAGTAGCGGCCGATAAGGTGTAGTAGACGTAGAACCCACAGAGTTGATGCATGGGGATGAACTTACCGTTGGAGATTGGATTGCTCCCAGGCTTTATGAGACGTGTGAGAAGGCTTGTGACGATCGAGGTGCTCCATCAGCTTCTTTCCATGTCTTATGTACTGCCTGTAGTCATCTGGCAAGCCAGTGACAGGATCTTTGTTCATTCTGGCGTCGGCCTCATCAAATGAGCGGCAGAAGACACGAACCGCCCGTTCCAGCCAAAACTCCAACTGTCCCTCTTCAGCAAGGAGTTCGATGAAGAATGCTTGCACAATGCTGTGAACGCGGAGCGTATCCAAGGGTTCGGGAATGAGGTCGACGCTTTGACGAGAACTTTGAGAGCTTGAGGAAGAAATATCGTCCGTTTCGTTCCGCTCAACGAGGGCAAAGTCGATCAACGTGACGAAAGTGCGAGTCAAGCTTCTCTTGTGGCGGGTGGTTTCCGTCTTCACCGGCGTGCGCTTGTCGAGAGCCTTCAAACCAAGTGCTAGCATTTCGACTGGCATCGATTGACTGAAGAAGGAAAGGATGTATATAAGATTCAGTGCGGCGGTGTCGCCTCTTTTTTGCAGTTGGTCTCGGATGGTCTTGAAAGCCGGAAGAATCCCTACTTTCGGCGTGTCCCGGAATGACTTTAGATACTTTGCTAGGGGCTCCCGTGTTGCGTTCATCTGCAATGCTGCCGCGTGGATCATCAGGGAGAGACGACCCATCAGCTGCACCAAATCTTGGGCACGTCTGAGATCGTCAGTCGTGTATGGTTGTTTCTTCCCCATTTCTTCGAGCAATAACTCCTGCGCGTCCTGGACCGGAAGTAGACCGAGCTTCATGACACTGGGGTTATCCAGACGGTATGCACCAGGTTCGGCGCGCTCTGTTGACGTATAGATAAGGCTGGTGTTTGGCCTGTCGGGTATAAAGTCAAGTACAGCGTTGTCGCCGAAGCGAATACCGTCGAACACCAGCAGCCAGTTCTCTGACTCGTTGAACCAACTTCTGACGATCTCCACCATTTTTTGAGGGTTCAACAAGTTCTTCTTTTCTTCTTGAGCCGCCATACTCCTGATAGCCTCGGTCTTGGCGATGCGCCAAAAGCCGTCCTCCATGTCTTGCAGCGTTGTCGATCTGATCCAGTATATGCCGCCTGGGTAGTCATCTTTGTGGTTGAACACATACTGCCGAGCCAAGTGCGTTTTCCCAGCCCCGGGAATGCCCTGGACTAGCACGGCTGAAGTACCTTCTGATCGTCTTTTGGAGTCTGTCAGCAACCTGTGGAGACTGCGCAGCTCCTCCTCACGGCCCTTGAAGAACGAATTGGGCCGAAACCGGTCAGGGTGGACAAAAAGAGGGCGAGGAGTAGAGAATTCCCGTGCTGAGCCAGATGGGGAGTAGCACATGGTGCTGGTAGTGTCAGTCGG
The DNA here is from genome assembly GCF_022836535.1 of Colletotrichum spaethianum. NCBI lineage: Eukaryota > Fungi > Ascomycota > Sordariomycetes > Glomerellales > Glomerellaceae > Colletotrichum > Colletotrichum spaethianum. The sequence continues at coordinate 741,746 of NW_026054793.1, forward strand.
TGACGAGGCTTGAGTAGCTTGGTTGTTTCTGAAATCTGATGCCATATTAGAATCAATCTTCAAGGTGTTTCCCAACTATCCCATCCCTGGCCATTGGTCCTTGACTTTAATAGGGGCATTCACATGGGAGTCCTACGGCAACGGCTGCGGCTAGGTTGGGAGCTATAGGAGAGATGGGTGAGGAGAAAGTACCTAGTGAAGATGTGCTCGTGGGGCTTCTGTAGTTGCGCGTCCTCTCAGCGGCTTCTGACTGGGCTCTCGCTCTCCTGTCTTCATTTTCGATTTCCCAGCGAGTGCGGATCACTGGCGGGGCTTCTTCTGCCCAGTCCCGAATGGCGGTTGATACATTTCTGTATCCAGGCGCGCTGGTGCTGTCGAATTTGCACATGCCAGAATGGGTGGCCTCGATGCCGTAGTAAGTGACGCCCGGCAATTGCGGACTTGCTGATCTGGCGTCCACCACTAACATTCTATGATGCATCGTAGATGTTAGTCATAGTACGCTACATACAGGTGCAGCTCATTGTAGTGGCTGCTTTGCATATTTTCGAATGATATTAATCTTATGTCAGAAAGGGGGAACGTTGAGAAACAACAAGAGCAGGTAACAACTGGGCGATTTCGTGCGCAGAATGAGAAGTAGCATGAGGTGATAAAAGGAATAGAAACTGGTGACACTATAGAAAAGCATAACTGATGGAATTGAGATGCCGTGGGGGAGAGACGAGAACCAGCACTATTCAAACTCCTCTGATGCAAATCGAAGTCGATGTAAGGAGAAATGTACTCACTTTGTGCCTTTGACATCCGTCTTGTGGTTTTCGTGGGCCATGTGAATCTGAAAACGCTGGTAGATGTCGAGGAAGTGATTGTTGATGATTTCCAGGGTCTCGTTATCTTTTTTCAGGGTCTTGAGAAGGACGGACTCGCTTTCAAAGACTTTTCTGGGCGCTATGGCGTCTGCCATTCTCTGCAAGACGAGCCCCCATGTTACCATGTCCGAACCGGTATGGGGAGTACCTAGAAAGATGATGCCATAGGTTGAGATGAAGATGGATCTGGCGTCTTCTTGGTTCCTGTCTCTGACATCGTTGGAGTAAAGCAGAGCCCGCTTGACAAGTAGACCGCCTAGACTGTGTGCAACGAAGATGATGGGATTGTTGGACGTTCGCTCACTCTTGCGGTATAGGGTGAGGTTGGTGACCAGAGTCTGAGCATGCTGGGAGATGAAGTTATCGCTGGCACTTTTATGGCTTCTGCCGGTTGTATAGACGTCTGCGTTGTAGCCATAGACCAGAATGTTGGCGCGGGTCTTTCCCAGGGACTGGGGTAGTAGATCGGCAGGCCAAAAGACGCCTTTACTACTAGGAGACGTCCATGTTTTCTCCGGGTCGCCGTTGAGGCCATGGACCAGAACGACGTCGACAGTGGCGTCAGGATGATTGAAAACAGCAGTGATTTCGTAGCGGGAAATGTGCTTATTGATGGACCCCTGAGTATGCGCATGTTTGGTTAGTGGGTACGAGGCAGAAGCAAGATACTGAGAGACAGCTCTTGTATCGGCCGGTCTCTCTCTGGGAGTACTACCAGTGCAGCAAGGCAGGCACACGAGAGAAGAGGATGAACGAGTAGCAAACAAAGACAGCAGGGATAGTGATGAGCGTGGGTGCGGGCCGTTCCGCAAGAGTTTAAGCCGGTGACGGGACGAAGATGAACGTTCACTTACCATGCTTGCTTGCTCGCGACCGAGTCAGCAGCAGGGGACTTTAAAGAAAGAAGACTAGTTGTCGCTCGCTCGCTACTGCAGCTAACACTTTCCAAAGATTGGCGGGTTTATATTCGATTTAGGTGTATCGAGCAGAGACAAGTAAGAATCGTAAATGCAGGGGGAGGGAGCCTGCATGGAACGACTTTATATCAATAGGGGTAAGGTTACGGCTGGAGAGGAAAAGAGTAGTCATGTTAGAGCCGCAGCTGAAGCCAAGACGAGGCGGCTCGACGCGTAACGTCGAGGTGATTGAATGGCGTCCGTTGCCTGGCTCTTAACTCGCGAGGCGCAGGCCTAAGCTGCGATGCGATACTCGAAAAGGAGGGAAATCCCGTCGCAGATGCCCTTGTGATGGAGTGTTGCACACCGGACGGACTGGTCACACTCTGAAAACGGAGCCGAAAGTGCCAGCTTGACCCGGCAGGAAACGAATGCAAGACGGGGGACGATACTACAAGCCACGAGTGGCGGCAACGGGAGGAGTTGAGTCCCAGCTTGAGGACTCAGGGGGGGGAGTGCAGTGCACGTGGGCGGCCAGTAAAGAAAAGATGTTGATTTGGAACAAGCACGACGTACATGCAATGAGGGAGAAGTGGCGCCCAGTGACTTTGCAGGCTACAAATGTGAACCGTCTTGGCCTGTTGAAGTGCCTCTTGCAAGGGCGACTGCCAGGTTTGGAGGGGCAGGCAGGGTCTCTCTCCTAGGAAGACGCCTCGAGTATGAAGCTCCATTGGTGCCCTGGTGCTAATTAGGTAGCGGGATGCCCGCTGCCTACGCACCCACGGCATATCATCTGCAAGTGCGAAGTGGCCGCGCCTCTCCACTAAGGATGTAACAATGCCTCACCCGCCTTCCATTCTCAGGACTGTAGCATCAGATTGGGTGGATAGACTGGTGAAAGTGGGAAGGCTCATTCGAGCGAACAAAAAGGTGTGTGTGTGACCTACAAACCTGGACATACATTCGTGGAGGAAGAGTATGGAGGACGCCAATCGCTAGACGCCCCTTCGCAGCGAACGCCTTGCCGTCCCGAAACACCATACGGCGCCACCCATGTTGACTCTCTAGCAGGCCTGCTTCTGAATCTGTCCTTGTTCGTCCTTCCCGCAGCAACCCGAGAGACAAATCGCCTATTTCTTAGCTTGGCAAGTTGCCCAAAGTGTCCACGTAGAATGAAAGCTCGAGTATCAGACCAGACGAACACATACCGCCCCCATGGCGAACTGGACACATGTTTACGTCTGTGCTCGGGACGATGTTGAAAAACCAATACGAACACCTCGCGCCCGATCAGGCAGTGATTTGGCGTCTGTAAACAAGCACTGCCCTCCTGCCTCGGTGAAGACAACGGGCGGGACAACATATGTGACGTAGCCGAACGCGCCCCATGGGGTACGCCCGGGCATGAGGCAAGACACAGCGGCTGACTCATTCGGCTTCGAAGAGACAAACGCGCAGTTGACGTTGAGGAGCGTAGTATGAACAATAAGCCTCACTTGGGGCAAAAGGGCCGCAATCTCCTCATAGCGGCTGCCGACAGTATGTGTGCAAGAGAGGCTGCTGACCCAGTGAATCGAGGACAGAGGGGGGTGAGAGTGTCGAGATTGGAACGTCTCCTGGGATAACACACGTCGAGATAAGGTAACATCCTAACGCAAGCCACTGCCTCTGGACACAAAACCTTGATCCCCTACCTAAGAGCAGCCACAACATGTAGCGTGGCGGCTGCCGCTTCTGGAGCTTCACCCTCTATAGGCGGGGAATCTTGGCATGTGCCATCCATTTACTGCTTGAACACACACTAAAGCCGGTGAACCTCAAAAAGAGGCTCCCTTTTGCGGCCATGCGTAGCACAAGTAGGACGGGGCAATGCATAATCCTGTGATATGTCGACGGCATCTCAATCCTACCTTTTTTTTTTTTATCTTCTCCCTCTATCTGTCTCTCTTGTCCCATCTCTCCGCCAAAACGATCGTGCACATTTTTCTGGCACTGGGGGATGTAACCCCGTAACCAGAGCCTGATCGCGTCATCTTCTACTCTTCATCAGGGAGCAATCCGATGATACGGTGAAGAGACGGCACCTGACCTCGACAAGCGGACCCACTCCGGTGCCGTGAGTCCGTGACACCGTCTTGACGCAGAACAGCGCTTGCGAACTTTCAACGGCCGCCATCGGACCCGATCGACGACGCCATCAAAATCGCTATCCTTTTCGGGAGGAAAGCGCACAGGAGACTAGGACATCCAGACCGCCTTTCCGCGCCGCATTGAGGAAGGCGTCGCTTCCTTACACTTGCGACGCACAACCTCTTCGGACGAAGCCTCGTGTTCAGTCGCTATTTCGGCCATCGATACCCTATCCACCATCAGCCCATTATCATGGTCCAAGAACGGCTCAAGAGTTCATCATCACATACCATGCAACACCCTCTGCCGCTGAACCTGGAGAGACCGCATGTCAAAGGCAATGCTGGAGACCTTGCCAGAGCTTCAACTGAAACCTCACTGCCGACATTGCCTTACCGAACAGCCGTTCGCTTCTGACGACTCGGATTGGTGTGACTACAATAGCCCGTAAAGAGCGACTGAGATGTTTCTCGTTCTAACACAACCCCAAAGCGGACGACCATATTCAGCGATCCAAACGACTTGGATGACCTCTCTTCGAATAGAGTTCATATAGCTTGAGGCTGCCTATCGAGGCTTCGGCAACTCGTAGCCTTTGTACGCGCCTTGAACCTTACCAATCGAGGGTGTGACAACTAAGAGAAACGATGCTGATGTGATCTTATTTTCCACGGCCACCCCGAAATACTGGCACTGACGTCTCGGGAACTCGAACCGTAACACTACGGGTCTCACAAAACACCATAAAGTTTATGATGAACATATCCGAGGGGCGACTGTTACCATCTCTGTCCAGAAATCTAATTTGGGAGCCACGTTACAGTCGGAAGCAACAGCGAGAAAATGAAGAACCAAACGAAACAGAAAGTCCCTCCAAAGGTGTCCGAGTGCGCGAATCACGTCCGGGCAGCCGGCTCCGTCACATTTCACCGAGGCAAGTGGCCCAGAGGTGACGAAAAGCTCACCAGAAATGACACAGGCAACATTACACAGGAAATATAGCATGCGTCTGGTTTGATGAGATCGGCAAAAGAAGCTAGGTACGAGTAGTTCGCCTTCACATCTGCGATCGTCCGTAATCATGTCCCAAGACCTCATATCACTAACTTCGCCAAATCTAAATTTCAAAATGTTCAAAGGCTTCTTGGGGCAGCCTGACGACATTCAAAGCTGTTTGGGTATTGTAATTGCTACCTTTCTAACTAACCGTTGGTCATGAGGATGGACAAACGCAAGTGTAGGTTAATTGCACGTCAAAGATCAAGTTAGAGCGCAAATTCAACGGCATTTCAATTACGCATAACTCCTCTTCCTAGTCCTCACCTAAATCTGGTACCTTTTCTCCCAGCTTGCCGCGACTTACAGCTCAACCCACAATGTACCACAAAAAAGACAGCCAAGAAACCACAACAGCCGACAACATGGCCGCGCCAACAGGCGCCTTCCTCCCAGCAGACGAGGGCACAGGCGGCGCCATCCACCACCCGGCCTCGGCCTGCTCGCCCGGCCCATAGACGGCCCACTGGACATCGACGTTGGCCGCGTCGCTGATGGCGCAGTGCATCATGCCGGTCGCGCCCACCAGCCCGCCGGCGTCGTGGTCGCGGACGGCGGTGCGGACGATCTGCGCGACGTCCATGCCGCCGACGTACCACCCGGAGGCGATCTCGTGCATGACGTCCGCGTAGGGCGGGCGGATGCCAAAGGTGCAGGTGCCGCGGCTGCGGATCGCGAGGAGCGTCGTGTTGTCGGCGAAGCCCTTTGCGTACCACAGGTGGCGCTCCTCGGCGGCGTCGTCGGCGAGGGCGATGCAGTCCGAGGTCAGGGCCGAGGTGGCGCGCGTGACGCCGGCGAAGGAGGACATGCCGCAGATCTCGTCGCGCCAGTACTCGCTGCCACGGTAGAAGCTGGGGCCCTCAGGTTCGGACTCGGCGCCGGTGGCGAGGGAGGCCCGGCCCGGGGACTCGAAGAGTTGGCCGGGGTCGGCGCACGGAGCCGAGGGCCGGCCGAGGACTGCAGTGGGGACGGGGATGGGGGGTTGGGGCCTGTGGTAGGTTATGTTTGTGCTGTTTATGTGGTTGAGGAACGGCGACATATAGAAAGGGGTCACGGGGGAGATGAGGGCGAGGGCGGCGATGAGGGAGATGAGGGAGACTGTTACCTTGGCCATTTTTGGTGGCCTTGTGCGAGGCACGGAATCGGGCTTCACAGTTGAAGATTGGTTGTTGGGTGTGAAGTGCGAGGAACTGTTCTCGTCAGCCAAGGTTGATGTGGTCGTACACTTACAAGTTGATGGATGATATTAGTCTGTGTGACTAGAATCGCTAGATTGTCAATGATAAATCGTAGATAATCCCAGAGTGTTGTCGAAGTGTCTTGGTTGAATGTGTGTGTGGGATGATGAGAAGAGACTATCCATCCAACTGAAGGATACGCTTCGGCTATATAGGACACCCTTGGAACCGCCTTCGAGGAAAAAAGTCTGCCGTGAAAGAACAGGAGCCAATGAGGCTCATCAACATGAGAATAATAGAGTTGCGCAGCTTGATTGCCTCGTCAAGACAAAAATATTGTGTACAAGTCAAACGTGTAAGTAAAGAGTGTGGCTGAATACAACCGACCGTGTTCAACTCTTACACGTGTGTTCGAGAGGTCTGCAGCAAAGACAGCGAGCTGCAGACTCGTTTGTCAAGGCAAGTGTCAAAGCCTCAGTTGTCAAATCAAACTGTCACTATGGCCTTACAGGTGAAAAACAGCACAAGTGGGAGGTGGCACTGCTTAGTCTAGGCATGTTCATGATCCTTGCAGGGCCTTTGTCTTGATTGTTCTGGACCTATCGACTTACACGGCGTTGCAACGTATCGACTGCTGCACGTAGGTTGGCGGTGTCAAATTGTCTCAACGCCACAAACGGGGTAAGTAAACCTAGCAGCAACTTCACAGAAACGGGACCAGCGGGGGGGGAGTCATATTCAAGTTGTTCGCCAATGTACTGATTGCATTGAACACTCGACCGCGGTTGAAGCAGTCTTGCTACCCTAAAAAGTGCCGAAGTTGAGAACGCCACCCAACTCCCGCCTCCAGTGAATTTTTGTTTTACCCCCGGTGTTTGGTGTATTTCCGCTTAAAAGCAACGCCTATAGAAAAATGCAACAAAGTGTCTCCGTTCTTGGAAGATCACCTTTTCCCTTGATTCATGAGCCATGTTAAATGTCATGCGCGACCGTCCCTTGAAACTTTTGGGTCGCCCCACGCTTAATCCCTTCTGAACCATTTTTTGTTGAACTAGACCATTTATCACAGCCCAATGTGGTATCATCCATGTCCTCCCTTACAAGACCGCCACACCGCTTCCTGACATACGTGACGGTTGACTGCTGGCACATAGCTTAGATGCCAGCGTCGACACGCCAGCCCTCAACAGGGAGGGGGAAGCTGGAGCTCCAGGCAGCAACCTCCTTGCGGAGGTCGTTGATCTTGGCGACCTGGCCGCCGGCAACGGTGGCCTTGAAGTCCTTGAGCTTGTTGGCCTCCTTGGGAAGGGAGCCCTGGACCTCCTTGCAGATCTTGATGGACTCGTCGATGTAAGTGGCGACGCGCTCGAAGTCAGCCTCGCCGAATCCACGGGAGGTCATGGCGGGGGTGCCGATGCGGAGACCGCAGGGGTGAGGGCACTCTTGTCACCGGGGATGGAGTTCTTGTTGCAGGTGATGTTGATCTGCTCAAGAACGGCCTCGACACGGGCACCGTCCAGGCTGAACTGGCGGAGGTCGAGGAGGACCATGTGGGAGTCGGTGCCGTCGGCGACGAGCTTGTGGCCGAGGGCCTTGAACTTGTTCTCGAGGGCCTTGGCGTTGTCAATAACCTTCTGCTGGTAGGCCTTGAAGTCAGGGCTGGCGGCCTGCTTCAGGGCAACGGCCAGAGCAGTGATGGTGTGGTTGTGGGGGCCACCCTGGTGACCGGGGAAGACGGAGAAGTTGATGGGGTTCTCGAGGTCATAGAGGGTCTCCTTGCCGGACTTGGCGTCGACGGAGCGGACGCCCTTGCGGAAGAAGATCATGGCGCCACGGGGGCCACGGAGGGACTTGTGGGTGGTGGTGGTGACGATGTCGGCGTACTCGAAGGGGGAGGGGATGACACCGGCAGCAATGAGACCGGAGATGTGAGCCATGTCAACGACGAGGTAGGCACCGACGGAGTCGGCGATCTTGCGCATGCGGGCGTAGTCGATCAGACGGCAGTAGGCAGAGGTACCGGCAACGAGGACCTTGGGGCGGAAGAGCTGGGCGTTCTTCTCGAGCTGGTCGTAGTCGATGATGCCGGTGTCAAGGTTGACGCGGTAGGGCATGGTCTCGAAGTAAGTAGAGACAGCAGAGATCCTGAGACAGTCGTGGTCAGCACATGTCGCCCAATCGAGTTTGCGACGAACACCTCCAGGGGACTTACTTCTTCTGGGGGGTTTGGTAGCCGTGAGACAAGTGACCACCGTGGGGAAGGTCCAGACCCATGAGGCGGCCGTGGACGGGCATGATGGCCTGGTAGACCTGGAGGTTGGCAGGGCTGCCGGACAAGCACTGGACGTTAACACCCCACTTGGAGGAGTCGAGGTTGAAGGCCTTGAGGGCACGGTTCTGGCAAAGGATCTCGATCTGGTCGATGTGCTCGTTGCCGCCGTAGTATCTGGCACCGGGCTGGCCCTCGGAGTACTTGTTGGACATGGGGGAGCCAAGAGCGTCGAAGACGGCACGGGAGGTGACGTTCTCAGAGGCGATGAGGATGATGGACTCGCGCTGGCGCTTGATCTCCTCCTTCTGTAGCAATTGGTTAGAGCATGGTTCGTGGTAGTGACCGAGGCGTTTGTAGAGCAACGTACCATGATCTCAGCGACCTCAGGGTCGGAGTCGATGAGGGACTTCTCCAACATCTAGTCGGTGAGTCAGTATACAGTATATCCTTGAGCATGGCGGGGCAAACGGGTAAGCGTACCTCCTTGTGGGAGACGGGGAGGGAGTAGGTAGAACCGTTGGCAGCCATTGTGATATGTGGTATTGCGAGATGTGGTGAGAGAAGTTGAGGAAGAGAGGAAGGAGTTCACGCAAACAATGGCAGTGAAGAGGTAGAAGTAGGAGAAGGACGAGAGGGAGGCCAGCAAGGTTATGAAGGGAGGGAAAAAGCTTGAGGAAAAAAAAATTGGATGGCCGCATCCTCACGCTGAAGCGGTGGGGTGGCGGGGTGTGATTGGCGGGGTCGAGCTGGGCAACGCGGGCCCCTCAGCAGGGACCAGAGAGCTTCTGAGGCGCCAAATGGGCATTGCTGAACGGTTGGCAACAGTGACTGGAACTACGACCGCAGCGCCTGCATGTGGTGAACGTAGTGGAAGTAGGCAGTGGAATAGGTGCAGACACTAAAAGGGCGCATCCCTGGCCTCACATCCCCTGTGGCGGGGTTCCTCGACTCCGATTCTGGAACGGTTCCACGAGTCATCGAGCCAACGGCCACCATTTTCGCTGTCCATACGAGAACGGAAGGGAGGGGTGGCAAGTCATGGCCGTTTGGCTGATTGAGCCCCTCAATTGTCCGTCCCAATACATAGGTTCAGTGTTTCCTTCGGCTGAGCCGGGCATATTTTTGGTTGAGGGTCGTGGCGATGGCGACGGTGACAATGTCAGTCGTGGATAGCAGACTGTGACTCAAAGACGGCATGGGATCGCATATGTAAAATGTTTCCCAACCCGTGCACTCTTCGCAATGGCGGGGACTATCGCGAGTTTTCTCCCAGCCCCTCCGTTCCTTGGAGGGTGCCGGGATGAGAGAAGAACTCCGCGACAGAGCTCGAAGAGCATAGACGGGGTATTTGAAACGAAGACACACGGTAATGCTTCTGCATTCTCCAGCCATTTAACTTTTCTTTGCCCAATGTCTCCGGCGCTCCAGGCTATCTTTGGGGCGCAAAGACTAGTGGGTGAAAAACGTTCATCACCGCTTGAAGGCTGCGCATAGGGTGGGTGTGCGATGTCGGCGAACGGTGCAAGGTAGACAGTTGCAAAACTCGAAGCTCATTTCGCGCAGAGTTCTGATAGGCCAGTGATCAATAGCGAGCGACTCTACCGGTAGATGCTGCTTTTTGGCTCTTGTAATCAAACTCAATGCGACGGGTATATAACCATACCTCTGAAACTTTAGCTAAGCTGGGTGTGGGCTCGCGACTGTCACTCCAGCTGTGACTCCTTCTTTGCATGTGGCAGATGCATTTCTCGAAAGTCGGAGCGCGTTTGGCGCTACGGGAACCTGGAGGTCCTGAGCACGAAAGAGCTGATTTTCCCGAGACCCAAAGTCTGCTGACTCATACAGGCAGGTAGAATCGCATCCTCATTACCCCCCGAGCTCCGAGACGCCCACAAATGACGGCCTCAGGTACCAAGGCGCCCAGGGATGCAGGTACCTTAGCTTTCAGGCACACCCGGATGCTACAGCAAGCTCAGCAGCCGAGCAAGAAGCTAAGGTATCTTTGGGAACCTGAGCTACGGTTAACCGCGGAGCAGGGGAACCAGGCTTATCTCATGAATCCACCTTGTTGCGTGATGCCGGTCAGGCAATGGCAATCATCTTCATCAGCGTGCATCTCGTCAGTGGAAACGAACAGTGCATGCAAAAGCTACAAAAGCAACGCGAAACGCAGCCGGACTGAAGAAGGCAGCCGGGACACGCGATCAGACACGCAAGCTCCGTTCTGGCTGCCTCAGCACCCTGCCAGTGTGTGAGAGCTGTGAGGAGCTCTAATCGTCTCGGGGTTCCAATGAGTTGCGCGCCCGCGGTCGTCCAGCCAGCAGATAAGTGGGCCTCTTCCGAGCAACCCCAGCTTTGATAGGCACATAAGGTGCTTGCGCCTATCGGGTGCACGTCATGGTCCCTCGTTCCTTGCGGAGGCGAGTGGCAGGCGCTGTCACGGGGCACAGTTCCAAGCTAGACTTAGCCGTGCTAGGTATCCGTACCTACGTACCTACTTAATAGGTACCAACGCCGCCCCAGCTTCCGCCTCTTCCCCCCGTCAACACATCATCATCCACCACCCCCATCCGCCCTTACTCGCCATCTCCCAGTATCACCAGCACGAAGACGCAGGACGCCAAAACACATTGTAAACTGGGTAATCGAGGTTGACTGCCACGATGAAGAGCACTCTCCTCACCGCGGCCGTGCTGTTGGGCGTGGCCCAGGCTGAAGTCCACAAGCTGAAGCTCAAGAAGGTTCCTCTCGAGGAGCAACTGGTATGTTTCGCCATCACCTCGCATCTCCACTGTGTCGTGTGCTGACCGCAATCATCTCAGAACGCCGTTCCCATCGAGCACCAGGTCAGACAGCTGGGCCAGAAGTATATGGGCGCCCGCCCCGATAACCATGCCGACGCCATGTTCAACCAGAAGCCCATTCAGAGCAACGGCGAGCACCCGGTGCCTGTCAGCAACTTCATGAACGCTCAGTGTATGTTTAGCATCCGCTCCCTATTGCATCATATCCCACACTAACATACCTGCTCAGACTTCTCCGAGATCGAAATCGGAACCCCTCCCCAGACCTTCAAGGTCGTTCTGGACACCGGAAGCTCCAACCTGTGGGTGCCGTCCCAGCAGTGCGGCAGCATTGCCTGCTACCTGCACACCAAGTACGACTCTTCAGCTTCTTCGACCTACAAATCCAACGGCTCTTCTTTCGAGATCCACTACGGATCCGGTAGCTTGACTGGCTTCGTCTCCCAGGATGACGTTTCCATTGGCGACCTCAAGATCAAGAAGCAGGACTTCGCCGAGGCCACCAGCGAGCCCGGCCTTGCCTTCGCCTTCGGCCGCTTCGATGGCATTCTCGGTCTTGGCTACGACACCATCTCCGTCAACAAGATCGTTCCCCCCTTTTACAACCTTGTCAACCAGAAGGCCATTGACGAGCCTGTCTTTGCTTTCTACCTTGGCGACACCAACGAGGAGGGCGACGAGAGCGAGGCCACCTTTGGCGGTCTTGACGACTCTCACTATGAGGGCAAGATCACCTACATCCCCCTCCGCCGCAAGGCTTACTGGGAGGTCGACCTTGACGCCATCTCCCTTGGCGACGAGACCGCTGACCTTGAGGGCCACGGCGCCATCCTCGACACTGGCACGTCCCTGAACGTCCTTCCCTCTGCTCTTGCTGAGCTGCTCAACAAGGAGATTGGTGCCAAGAAGGGCTACAACGGCCAGTACTCTGTTGAGTGCTCTAAGCGTGACGAGCTCCCCGACATCACCTTCACCCTTGCTGGCTACAACTTCAGCATCTCCGCCTACGACTATGTCCTCGAGGTCTCTGGCAGCTGCATCTCTACCTTCCAGGGCATGGATTTCCCCGAGCCGGTCGGCCCTCTCGTTATTCTGGGAGACGCCTTCCTCCGCCGGTGGTACTCTGTTTACGACCTCGGCAAGAACGCCGTTGGTCTGGCCAAGGCTAAGAAATAAACGCCTACTCATTACCCCTTTCCTTGAGAATACGTCGACTACTTGAACATTCATATTCAGGTGCGGCTGTAATGTATCTGCTTCGGTAGCTAGTCTGGACACCAGTGTGAGAATACCACTAGTAGCATTTTCATTTGCGATTGATATCTTTGATGGTGAGGCTTGTGACTTGAAAGTAGCGACACTGTCTGCTTGGTATAATAAATATGCTTTAAAATAGTGAAAAATTGCAATGAACTGTGAGAGACGGCAGATGTGTTGGAGACGATCCCAAAAATGTACTCTTATTTGCACATTATCATACAGTGTAAACCTCATCCGTGCCACTAGGCAAGCTGCACACTTCAAGACTCTTGATGTAGAAACCCCTTTTGAGATACGACCATGGTTTCATCAAACCTTGTTCTATAGGTTTGGTGCAACAGCAAAGTAAAGCATGGCACCCAGTAGTGTTCCCCGACCAACGAGAGGTATCATGGCAAGGCACCGTGGGTCCTACTCAGTCCGAAGTTAGTCCCACGCCATCACGTGAATGGCCCACTAAATCTGGCCAATGGAATACCGTTCTCCCTCAGCGCCATCTTAGTTTTCGAACAAGACAGGTAGGTGCACACTCTCCCAGTCGCAGCCTCCCAACAACACCCAGGGAATTGCTCCAAGAGCGCTTGCAAGGCAAAAAAAAAAACCGTAAAACGGCGACTTTGATGGACACTGGTCAAGGTACGGGTCACGTTGCTTGCCTTTGATTGTGTTCTTGGATGAAAAGGCTCCCCCGAACGCCTGGCTACGCGACGCTTGACGAAAAAAAAGGTTTCCAGGTTTGGAGTTCCACCAAGACGACCGACCGACGAACCTCGCGCGTCGCGACAATCCGCCCTCCACCGGGCTACCTGCCACCCCCGTCGCTCCGCGCAACATCGACGGTCACAAACGCCCAACACGCTCTAGCACCGCGACAATCCCGACCGACGACAATATCACCATTCACGACGCACGACGACGCTTTTCACAATGGCGCAGCCGGATTCGGTCCAGGCAAACGGCATCCCTGGACCGGACCACGCTGAGTCCCCTCAACCCGTTGTCCCTGTCAAGAGGAAGCGCGACACCGACGACGATGGCGAGGAGATCAGCACCGATGGACCCGAGAAGATGGATGTCGACGGCGAATTGCCAAAAGAGGACCACAAACCCCTCATCAAGGACTATTTTACCGTTCTGAGCAGGTACGAATGCCGCGCCCTTCTGCGCACGCCTACTCTTCCCATCTCCTTTCCAAGCGCGGTTGTATTGACTTGCAATCCCCAGTTTCGATGCAAATCCATCAATCCTGAAGCGTCGCCTTCCCGAGCCCGAGTCTGAGCAGCCCGATGCGAAACGCCAAAAGTCCGCCGATAGCCCTGTTTCCATCGCCGATAAGGTCACTCGTGACGCCTACTCGCATGTCGATGAACTTGCAGCAGACCTCGTCGAAGCTGTCAAGGATCAACTCCGAGAACTTCAATCAGCCAATGCTGAGAAGGAGAAGGAGGATATCGATGGCGTCGCTGTAGCACAAACCAAGAAGTTCAAGAACAAGGCCATGGACCTACTTCGACGGGAGATATCCTACCCGCGCAGCAGTGTCAATACCACCAACATCAAACCCGATGTGGAATCTGCCATGGGCAATGAAGTGCTTACGGTTTTCGGCAACGCCCCTCATGGCAAACAACTGTTTTCTAGTTTGCCGAAGAAGGCCTCGGGCAAGGAGAGTTCAACTGCAATGGTATCAGCCTTGGAACTGCCACCGGGTGTGTCTACTTCCTACATTGTTCCGTCGCGACAAAACGAGAGAACAGCGACTCTTGGAGAACTTTTCTCTTCTAGCCGACCTCTTCCTCCTCTGCAGCCGCCGAAGCAACCGAAGCCGGTGGCCAAGGGAAACGTACTCGGGTTTTATCATCCTGAGCCGGCACAAAAGTCCAAGTACTTCAACGATTCGTATTCGAGCAAGAAGTTGGCGGTTGGCTACTACTTGGACTACACCAACGCAGCACCCTCATCTAAGAGCAAGACGAGACAACGTGAACGAGCACAAAGCTTGGCCGGCCACAGACCATCATCTACTGAACTGGAGGTCAATGAGATGGAGTCGCTATTCCGCAGCGCGTTTTCCAGCTTTGCTCCCTGCAGAGATGACTCGGGTTCTGTCATTCCATCCAGTCATGCCGGTCGCATGTACTGGCAGCTCACTGGTCAGCGGAACTTCAACCGGATGGTTGAGTCCGAGCTGCAGGAAACCGACGAAGACGCGATCGAGAAGCCTGTCGAGAAAGACGTTGAGACCGGACAAGTTGATGAAGAGTTCGTCAACGAGGCCATTGAAAAGTGGGATGAGTGGCTAGTGGACCCGGCCCTGCAAGACATGAATGATGTCCTTGCCAAGCCCAAGGACAAGGATCCTGCTGACAAGGAGGTCGATGACTTCCTTGACGAGGTCACTGACATGATAGAAACATTGCTATCGTACCAGCGCATCCGCAACCTTACGCTCCCATCATCTCAGAATCGCTACGCGGGCGATCCTGTCAATGGTGACCTGCTGTCTCATGGCGCTGTCTCGGCGCCGACGGAAGAGGAAACTGCGACATACGAGGCACTGAGAGCGCAACTGAGTCTGATCATCAACACCCTGCCCCCTTACGCGGTGGCAAGGCTCAACGGCGATCAACTCGAGCAGCTTCTTATCAGCACCAAGCTCGAGGTCCGCACAGATCAGTACAAGGGCGTAATGGAGGACGATGCTGCTTCTCAAGCCCGTATGCGTCAGCAGCAGAGCGTGGTCGCCGCCGCACCTCCGAACCGACCTGCCCCGCACCGCACGCCTAGCGCATCCACGCCGTATGGAAGCCAATATGGCTCCGGCCAGTACGGCACCCCCACAAGGACGCCGTCAATTGCGCCCTCCAATTATTACCGGCCTGGCCAGCAGCCGGCAATGCCCCCGCAGCAAGGCTCCGTTCCGCGACCTAGCGGTGTGCCCCACCAGATGTCTCATACACCACAGCCCCGTCCTGGCCAGCCAGGCAACTACCGGCCTACCAACGGATACACTAACTATGCGCAACATGTTGGAAAGGCCCAGACGCCATACGGCCACCAAGGCGTCCAGTACGGGTCTCAACAGAGACCTCCGCAGTACCCGGGCTATCCAGGAACACCTCAACACGGTACGCCCAACGCTCGTTACCAGCAGCCCTACCAGCAGTCTTTCCCGCAACAACCGACTACGCCGTCCCAGGGTTACGGAGGCTACTATCCTAATGGCGCCAACATGCAGCAACGGACCATGTCTCCCCAGATTCCAGCCGGTCAGTATCAATCGCCGACTCCACACCAGCAGCCGCGGTACTTCGGTTCGACTCCTCACCAAAACATGCCTGGCACTCCTCCAATCAACCGTCAGCAATATCCGAATGGTAGTCACCTCCCTCAGCAACCAATAAACTCTCTAACATCTGGATACAATGCAGCCGTCGCGAGGGCAGACCAGCAGCGCCTACATGCTGAGCAAGCGAGATACCGAGCCGCAGCGCAACAAACGAGTGCTGCTTTTGGAACCAAGATACAAGGGACACAGGAGGCCGCGATGCCCCAAATCCCCGGCGATGACCCCAGCTCCCAAGGATCTCCGTACAATGCGAATGTGAGAGCCCGCATGGCTGCTGGTGGTACCCCGAAACCCCAGAGTCCTGTAGGAAACGCCGGAAAGGCAACCAACGGCACTCCACCAATCCCTCACAAAGTGACACCGGTGCCCATACCGGTTATACCTCAACAGCAGCAAAGGAAGCCAGCCTAGCAGCCTGGCAATCCTTTTCGGTCGTCAACGGTGTCGCGCTTTGTCTCGGGTTTGCAGGGTACCGCGGGTGGTGTTGGGGTGTCCAACGGAGCCAGGGCATCGCCGTATGCCGTGTCTCCATCTCGAACTATTCGACACCCACAGTGATCGATTTCTGCAGGGTTTCGATGAACACCAATACCCTCTCACTCGGCCTTCCTGCAGCTCTCTTTCGCAAAAGTCTATTTCTATTTCTCAATGGTGTCTGAATAGCAAGGGAGCGATGTTATTTCGGAGTTGGTCAGACAGGAACCTTTTCTTCTAGTTGTGCCTACAAACAACCCTGGGGGCGGAATATTGTACCAATCGATACAAGAAGGTGGCCTAATGCATGATGGATGGACAGGCAAATGAGGATGCTGCTACACTCTAGATCCATTTCGGGTCTATACAGTGTCCCCTGATATTTGGCGTTCTGGCCTCTGTGTTACTAGAATTCTTGGAGGAGAGTCACGGCTCATAGATGATCGCCGGAAGGGCGTCTTTGGGGGTTGTCGAGATGGTGGTTCAGCGCAATTGATGCCGTTGCTGCATCATTCAAGGGTCCTTTCTTTCTTCCTTTACTTTTCTGTTCACATGCACAAAGGGGGGTGTGGGGTCTGCAGCGGGTGAGAGATGGACCACGGGATTGCTGTGTTTTTTTGTTTTTTTGTTGCGCCTACCTCGGGGAAGGGAAAAAGGCTTTGGCTCAAGTGTATAGAGTGTCTGAGGTGAGCTAAGCACTTTGCATCTTAATCAGAAACAACGGCATTCACGTTATCGAGTTGTGTGGATTACTTTCGTTTATACGTGATGTCATTGCGGGTAAGATGGATAGTCAACCTAATCTCTTGGCCTGAAGCTTTGGCGACAGCTTATGCGGCTTGGTACCCATGACAGCTCTGCCCAAGACCCCTTCCATTAAGGGTCCAAACCCCCGTCTCGTTCGTCTCGTCTGAATTCGGCATTCCGACGGCCGACCTTGGAGCTTAAATCAGGGGTTCTACGGGCTAGCTCCTTCCAGGCAGAGTTTGGCCGATTCCTGAAATCAAGCCCCCCCACCTTCCAGAGGAGTTGGGGTTGGGGTAAGGTAGTCGAGAAGTTCGCTCCATCGACTGCACTAAGACGGAGACGCGATAAGCCGCGAGGTTAAGTTTAGTTCGCAACGTGCAGACGGGGAGGCATGAGCTCTATTTTGACGACGGGCATGCCTTCTTGATGTGAATGACTACGGCAGCTGGTCATTTGCTACAGATGCCAGTACAGTCCGACTCTGTCAGGTTTCAGGTTCATTCTACACAACTGGAGGGCACCCAAACGGCATAATCGTGTACTGAGACAAGCTATTGATTACTGGTTTCCAACTTGCTTTATGTTTGCATTTCCAAAAACGGTCCCAGACACGGTTCTGGCCCTTCGCCTGTTTGTCTCTGTTGGCTTCTCGACCAATTGCTTCCGCTTCTTTAACAGTGTAACTGTTGTGATACAGGCACCCTACCTCATTGGACAATAGAATGTTTGCATTCGAAAAATACTTTAATGGAATACAGTGGTTACACTAGACTTGAACATAGAGTCTGGGGTTGCGGTGTCAGACGTTATTTCTGCCACCATTTCGGCTCAGATAAAAGTCAAGTGTAGAAGTTTAGCGCATATGGTGTGGCACATGAAGAGGGTACAGGGACTAATATCAAAAGTAGGAGTGGCAGACGCGAACCTCCACGTTCTCGGGGCTCGTTATAGGACATAACAGGCTTCTTGCTAGCCAAAGACTTGGAAAGACATTGTCGTCGCTCAGGCCTTGTTCTTTGCGAACAAAATCTTCAACATCGGTAAGTCACCAACCAAAAATGACTTCCTCGGAGCGAGACATGTCGTGTTGACGTCTACACTAGTAGCCTTCGAAGGAAAACGAAAATCACGCGTGGGCTGCCACTAAGGCTTCGAGTCTCGTCTCCACGAGCGAACGCTGAACTTTGCTTGTTTAACATTCTTTCTCGGGGTTGGGAATATGCCTCTATGGCCCAAGATTTTTATTGCACATTGATGAAATGTTCAAAACCAAGAAGAAAATGACCTTGCTACCTTCCCCTTCCATTCTCTGATTCCACATGAACCTCGAAGACTTCATCCAACTTTCCCCTCTTCAATTCTCGGTTCTTTTCTCTCAGGGCTTTTGTAGTGGGCTCGTTCTCGATGTTATGGAAGCGACATTTAAGCCCCTCGAAGAGATTAGATGGGTGGCCATGCAGACCCGAGAAGAAACCTCTGGTATGCGTGATTGAGGCCCTAGACGGGGTGTGTTCTGGGCCTAGGCGGAGGGTGAGCGCGACCGGAGCAGAAAGGTAAAGCTGCAGGCGGCGAATGTTTTCGAACAGATAGTGATTGGAATCCCTGATAAGAGCCATTCATAGTCGGAGGGAGCCAAGGCGTCATAGGCTTGGGAGGAAGAAGTTTGAATATATTGCGCTCAGATGGACTGGGTCTTTCATGGAGTATAGGCATATAGCAAAATTTATCAGTAAATGGCCCGGGATATCAGAGACCCATCATAGCCCGTATACAAGTAGCGTATCGTTTTGCTCAAGAAAGGGTTCAAGCATTTCTTCCTTTCAATCATTTCTGGCCACTTAGTTTGGGCGTTGGACATCTTCACAAATAAATGTAACACTCACCAACGTTACTTGCTCGACCGTTGGAGCTGCGAAGTCTCTCTTAGAATCTTGCTCCTTCTCTGCCAACTTGCGGGATCTTGTCTGCTTCATCTTTTAGACTGAGAAGGAAGTACGAGAGGTGATCTTTCTGTTGCAACGCATCCACCATCCAACTCAAGGGTATAATAACCCAATATCTCTCATACTTCGATAGCCCAACTTCTCTCCAATACATCACCAACAAAAACTATCAACCAGCCTCAATCTCCTCGCCTCACCCAGCATTTCCCATACAGAAGGGCAGAGCAAGATGAGTGGTATCAACTTGAGCCACCTTCTCACGTCTGGTGAATACAGCGATTTGACCATCATTGCTTCCGGCGTCCACTTCAAAGTTCATCGTTGCATCGTCTTCTCGCAATGTGAGGCCTGGAAGAACTTGGCAGGAGAGGTAAGTGTCAGAAAACCAACAGAAAGAGAAGCCAACACCAAATACGCAGCCATACTAACAGTTCGGAACAATAAGAATAGGCAACTCGTTCTTCAAGGCTTTAGTTTGATCGAAGCAATTTTGCAGTACATGTACTCCGGTACATACGTAACCGAAAATATCCGTTGTCATGTTAAGAAGCCAACCCAAACTGGCGGTGATAGTGGCAAGACGGACAAGTCTTCGGCAGTCGCAAACGACTCTCAAGATCATCTTAGTTCCCATGGCTCGGACAAATTGAGTTACGAAGATCACAGTATGCTACTCTCAGCTTGCGTAATGATCGACGCCAAGAAGTTTAAGATGAAGGACCTTGAGATCCAGGCAAAAAACGCCCTGGTTGCCGTCGCACCGAGTCTTACAGAGCATGCCGATTTTATCTTCACCATCGAACACATCCTTAAACATTACCAAGACCACGAAGGTCTCGACATCGTGCTGCGGATGATCAGGCCCAAATTTCTCAAGAGCTTAGGTATGCGAAGAAGATTGCAGGCGGTCATGAAGTCCCATCCTCAACTTGCGATGGAGCTTATAGAGCCACTTGTATTGGAGCTCGACAAGCGGGAGATGGGCCATACGCACACTGCTCAAGACCAACATACCATGATCAAACGGGACTATGCTGGTTCTTCTACGGCGGTTGCTGGCCCTCAACCCGCCTCCATTCAGCAGGAAAGTAAGCGACCAAACGAAGAAGAGTTGGAAAAGCCGGAGAATAAAATCAGGCGCACCGGAAATTGAGCCGCAGTCTTTACTGAACGCAAATTGGACGAGAAGACCCGTCGACCGAGATTCCGTTTAGGGAGAGGGGAGATAGTATGCATTTACCAGCGCATTAAATCTGCTTCGTCATCTATCAATCAATGATAATTGACCTAGAATGGCTTGAGAGAAGGATAGCGATGAAATCTCGGAGAGAGCGGTTAGGGGTCATATGCTGCGTTGATTGCGCGAAAGGAGCGCCGGAGCCAGGATAATCGGTCTGGGTCGGAATGGCCTGCATTTTACCGATAACTTCGGTGTATTGCTGGGTGCGTCCTTCCTGACATATATACATACATACATACTGCTGCTTCGCAACTCACCAGTGCCCGCACGAGTATTTATTTCAGTGTTCTTGCTTTTGCTTGCTACTGGGTATCTTTCCAAGTCTACAACGGCTCTCTATCCCTTTTTGTTTATATATACACAACGTGCCAGATGCCCCCCAGCCTTGTTACAACACCATCATCTTGTCTTGCAACTCCCCCAACTTCGAGCGACGTCTTCATATCTCTCGGTTCCCAACAACTGGTGCTCTTGCTTCAGCTGCTCTTGTCCCGAAGCCGCTGCTAGCTTGATAACTTCGTGCAGATTCTGATGATTGCCCCATTCATCGCCCTCTATGTACTGTTCAACTTCTTGGTTGGTAGGCCAGTGCACTGGTCCCCCCTCCTCACTGTGCATTTCAAGCTCCTCGCGCAAAGAGGCCACTATGCTCTCGTCAAGCAATGGTTCTGCAAAGGCCCGGAACACGATGACTGCCCTAGAAAGACGCCTCGCGTCGGCAAGAGACAAGTCGCCGGCGGCCGTGGGGGCCCAGTCTCGCACAACCCAGCACAGAAGCAGAACCATTTCCTCGAGATCGCCAATAGCCGCGAGTGTGCGCATGTAGCCATTGATGTGGGAAGCTGTCACGCGTGGATCGACATAAGGCTGTCGTGCCGAGGCTTTGGTGGACAGCACTCTCCAGGCAGCTCTCAATCTTTCCGATGCTTCCTGGACGATATTGCAAGGCGTCTGGAGCTTGTCCCGCTCTTGGCGGCTCTGGAAAACCGGTGTGAGTATCTGTCGCCATGAGCCGGAAACGTCATTGGCCGAGTCGGCTTTCCGGAAGACGTGGGGACCGTTTGGTATCCCCAACTCTGTGCTCTGTGCCTGATAGAGTGACATAAACTCTTCGTCCTCCGGAAGAATAGTAGAAGTGGACGAAGCACGCTCAAGTAAGATGGGAAGTCTTGAATAGACAGCCTTGCGTACTGCCTGGGCAAATGAATCAAACATGCTCAAGCTGAGCGCGCTATGCTCCTCAGCCTTCTCCAGGACTTTGAGGGCCATGTTCATAACCTCAATGTCGTTGTCTCGTGGAACATTGTTGCTAACCATGATGTTCGGCCTGCCCAAGGCAAGCATGATAGATTCCCACGGTGCTCTCCCAGAGGCGTGAGCAGATTTCCATCCGGTTTGCGCAAGTCGGAGAGCGTGATGTATGGGGTAGAGCTTATAGTTGGGGAGCGAGTCGGGGGTATTTGCCGTTCGGTTGGGCTGTAGCCGACAAACAAAGTCGATAACAGCATGCAAAATATCGCGAGGTAAGTTGGTGGGCGGAGGGAGCTTGGTGGACGGGTTTGACGGGGGCCTCTGGTACTCTTTCAGGCACCACCTAAGGTTGCTCTTGAGTGTTTCGTCCAAGCTACTGTGGTTGGTATACTCCAGAGCAGTCTCGATGTTGGGGGCCTGCCTAAGGAGCCAAGCCAACGTCCGTCCCCGGATGGCCACGCCGGCGTTGGACATCTCCTCTATCAACTTGGGTATGCTGGGTGGGGTTGTCCGCGCTTTCTCGAAGTCGCTAAAGTTCCTGTCGTTGAAAGGGAAGACTTCTCTCCCATCCCCGGGAAGATTATGGTGACCAGGATCAGCAGGCTCCGCTGCGAGCTTCACCATCAATTCCCAGTAAACGTCGAACGTTGGTCTCATCCCAGGTTCAGGGGGGTTTTTGAATAACGCCCAGGCTTCTTGGGCGTTCCGAGTTGTCCGAATCAACGCTGCCCACGTGCCCTGCTCAACACGCAAATAGCGCGGGTAGTTGGCCCTCGTTTGAATTGTCGGTGAGCCATCAGGAGCCATGCCTCCCAAGACGTCCGTGGTCAAATCAATTTCCTTCTTGCTGTAGCCCCCCTCTTGCATCATGAAACCAGCCTTGACAACTCTACTGAGGTATTCTTGAGTGTCTGCCTTTTCTTCCATGCCGTCTCGCAATATTCGGTAGGGGGGCCACGAGCTGGAAAGAGTGCTAGCTGTATCTCGTTCCGAGGCTGTCTTCGGCAACGCAAGCAAGACTTGCCTGATTGCCCGATAACTTTCTTCCTCGATGATGAGCGGACGCTCTAAGCTGGACGACAGCGAGAGAAGAATTGTAATTGCCCTCCAGTTGTGAGACACATGCCCATATGGCGACATTTTCGATAGAAGCGATATAGCTTGTAGAGCACCGTTGAACACCTGACACTGAAGCTTGTATGCCTTGCCTGGATGTTGACAGCTTTGTGGTATACCCTTGATATATGCCACTGAAAAATCTGCTATATCCGGT
This sequence comes from Colletotrichum spaethianum, assembly GCF_022836535.1. NCBI lineage: Eukaryota > Fungi > Ascomycota > Sordariomycetes > Glomerellales > Glomerellaceae > Colletotrichum > Colletotrichum spaethianum. Next base: position 764,491 of record NW_026054793.1, read on the forward strand.
AAGGCGTCAGGCTGAAGTCTGCTTGCATGGTGACAAAGACTCTCAACCACCCTATTGAACATTGACGGGGTCATTGCAGAGTACAGAACGGATGCCTCCACAGCATCACTCCCTACTTGTCGACTCGAGTACCATTCTCTGCAGTATTCCAAGAGTCCTCTGAAGGAGTCAGGGCTCAACAGTTGTGTGTCTCTGAGAAGATGGAACAGAATGAATGGCGGTTTGTGACACGGTCTGCTCAGAAACCTGACAACTCTCTTATCCGGCTCGCGCGGAACGAGAGTCCAAGCCCAATGCGATACATCCTCCGCTGTGAACCCCTTGCCCGACAAGCGGCTCAAGATCGCTGCCCATTCGTCATTGCTGCATAACAAGTCTGCGATTCTTGGATCCAATTGGGGTGTCCCGCGTAGGATCTGTTGCGCGGTGATGACGCTGAGCTGGGTGCTACTATTCCGCGCGAGTGATCGAAGGCTGGCAAGTCTCGGCTCGTAAAGGGGTTCGGCAGGAGAGCGATAGAGGTTCAAAGCGTAGGTGAGGAGTAGGTGGGAGGATGTGTTGAGGCGCCCGTTCGTGATTGGGCTTGGTTTGGGAAGAGGTTCGGATTGTTGATACGAAGCAGAGCTACGATCGATCACATCGAGTGTTTGCCAGAAAGGTGGCTTTTGAACAACGGCTACAGCCTGACTGGACCGATGTTCATGGCGCCGCGAATACTAGTCGAGGGTAGGCCCTTGTTAGAGCTGAGGATGGAGAGCTTCTGTATGGGAATATACTCACTGCTTGCCGGTTAGGAGCAAACACCCATCGGCCCCTGGTCAGGACAGTAGTGTGTGATCTAGAAATGGGCGGCAGCCGCATCGCCCCATCTTCGCTAGCAAAACTTCAGAATCCCAGGATTGAGATGCTTTGTGTCTGGATAGCTGGGGAGCTTGATGAACGTTAGCAAAAAAGAGGCCCGGGATTGGTCGCGAACGCGGGAAACTTTCCGCAGCGTCACGTCACGTGCGATAAGAAAGCTCCAGCCGATAAGAAGGAAGTCCCGTCCCTTGTCCTCCATGCCACTCTGAAAGCAAACGGTTGCACAGTTGCAGTTGCGAGACAAAGTTGTTTCTTAGCCACAGATTTTCTCTTTTTCCGTGTTCGAAACAGGAATGCACCTGTTCAATGGCGTTTGAAGTCTCAATATGCGCCCCTGCCAGTTTAAGATAGCGTCATCGCTCAGCCGTGGCTTGCACACTGCCCGATTCACTCCTCGTCCGCATCGATATTTCCACATCACGACCCCGGCAAGTCTGCCTCGAAAGCGCACTTTCTTCACTTCCAATGTCTACCTTTCCCAGAGCACCGGCGAGCCCTCGGCGAGGCAATCAAAGTACGAAAACGACGAGTCACCTCTGCCTGCGCCACCCAAGCGCAAAGGCGTCCGTTCAGCAGGCGCAAAGAACTCCCTTCGCCGAGTAGCGATCATAGCCCAACGACCGGCACAACGAGATGCGGAAGTCGCGTCGACAGAGTCGGTGGATGCAACCGCCTCAACTTTAATCAGCGCTGTGTGTGTCGCTGAGGCTTTCGACATGGGAGCAGTTTTGGATATCCTTCGGGCGCATGGGTTCGACATCGATCCGGACCAGAGTGGCTTCGAAGCGAGCGAGGTGGTCCACGCCCGAGGCGTCAATGGTGGAGACATCTTTGTGTTTCCCTCCGGGACAATTGTCACTTGGGCCCTACCCCCTGACGTCGTCACGAAGCAGCTGTTGAGTGCGGCGGAAACACTGTTGAAGCCAGCCCTTCGAGAGGTCGAGGACCTGGAGTACGTTTCCGACCCGAACAAGGAGACGAGCGGCATGAAGGGGGATATTGTGGTGTTGGGCACGAAGCTCGAGGAACGAGACGGCGATAGACTTGACACAACTCTGGCCAAGATTGCGTTCTCTTCCGGACTGGCCAGAAGCACGAAACTCGCAGTGCTCGAAAGCGCACTGACAGCATACTTTGAGAGTACGAGGAAGATCCCTTCGCTGTTGTCCAAAGGCTCCGGGCTGCCTTTGGGCAGAAAGTTCATCTTGCAGAAGACGGGCGAGCTGCTGAGCCTTCGCGCAAGGCTCAACCACTACTCGGAGCTGACGGACTCCCTCCCCGACATCTTCTGGGACAGCCGATCTGAACTGGGCCTGGAAGGGTACTACGAACAGGTTGGACGGGCATTGGACGTTAATGTCCGAATCCGAACGCTGAACCAGAAGATGGACTACGCGCAAGAGATTGCCAGCGTGCTCCGAGAGATGTCGAGTGAGCAGCACAGTACGAGGCTAGAGTGGATCATCATCATTCTCATTGCCGTTGAGGTCGTCTTTGAGGTGAGGAGGATTGTGCTCGAGTATAAAGAAGAAAATCAGGCCGAGGCGGTGGAAGCATAGGCAAAAATCTGTCGAGAAGAGACAGGCGGGAAACTAGGCAACATCAACGGGCGTTGTTGAACTTTGATAAAGATACCCAACTCATTGCAATTTGAAGCATCTCCAAGGCACACATCCTTCTTCGAATCCGGTGGCGCCAGTGCATTGCCTGTTTTGAGCCCGGTGTTTCTCGTTGTCAATTCTGAATTGATCGCTGTACCCGCCTGAATCGCAACATCGTTCAATATAAAAAACGAATCCCGTTCTGTTGCTCAACTCTCTGAAGTTAAGAGTACAGATGGTTAAGTCAAGTCAATGCATTTGTGTACCTTACGGTAGTTGATGCAAAGGACCCTTGGAGTTCTGGCAGGCACGCTAAGACTCATTGGCCAATGCTGCTGCAGGAACGGTTGCTAGCCGCGCTGGGGGCCGCCTTCCAAGGTAGCTAGCTTCATTGGTCTTTCCCAGTCCTGCAAGAGAACTAAAGGTGCGTCGGGGGTTCCTTCCCGTTTAGTTTGCAACCCACTTACATAGTACTTCCTCTGCCTACCTTATAACCCAGCACCTATTTGACCGGCGGCCAGTCTCTCAACACCAAACAAACGGAACGCACTATATGCATCAATTCGCCTCTGACAACTCGTCCTTGGCCGGGCCGTCTTCCTCACCTTTCCTTCTTAACCTCCGCTCTTACCATACTTACCCCGAAAATCAAAGCGCGTCGGAACAGAACTGGCTTCGCGACGCGCTTTTCAAGGCAATATTATCACTTACCCACAGCCGCAACAGCACATTGTTCACTCTTCAGTCTTCTAGACGTCTCCTTCATTTCTTCGAGAAATCATCTCATAAACACAGTCCCGGCTCCTTAGGCCAAGGCGTGTGGGAGCGGCGCCTTGCTTGTTGGTCTTGCCCGAATAACCAGCTTGTGGCGCGTGCACACTCGACTCGTACCTGCCTCAAACCACCTCAGTCACTTACACACTCAATGCTTCCTTACAGTCAAAGCTCGTGAAAATAAACAATACCATACGCCATTGAGACTCAAAAGGCCAATGTCATGCACCGCAACCGGTATGTTCCTTCCGCTTTTCCTAGAACACCATCCATCTCATTAACATTCTCAGTTAGGCAAGATGGACAACCTTAACGACGGCCTTCCCTTCGGCTGGGAGGACGCTGAATTCTTGCTGGCTACTGAATCAGACAATTGGGCGGGTTTCCAGACCGATTTCAGTGAGAATTGGGCAGCTGATCATGATCTGTCTGATGATGAAAACCGCATTACGCGGCAAGTATTGCAAACACCTACGACTTACATCGCCGAGGACTCACCAACGTCAGAATCACCCGAGCTCCGAGAAGTCGTTCAACCTGAAGCCCCTCTTTATGAACAGGCAGCCTGGGATGAAGATGGAGTGGAAGTTGGAACTATTCTTCCTGCTGCGCCCATCAACTCGGTGAATCGCATATCTGTCGACATACCCACAAGTACTCTTGTTGTGCCCCGGTACCTCTACCAAGGCGAGGAGCCTCCTGCCGAGCTGGCAAGAGAGTGGGCTGCCGTTCAGTCCTTACTGGAAGAACACCGGCGCGTTCACAATGAGGATGATGGCGACTACATCGAGTTTGATTTGGACCAATTCGCTGTGTATATCAACGCCACTACACCGGAGGGCAAGCGTTATGAAGAGCAACCACACCCCTCTGAGATGCGGCCGCTCCAACATCTCGGAGTCCGGTCCAACTGCTACCGGATGTTTGTGGACGGCATTTTGTCAGTGGGAGACAAGCGCTTTTTCATAAGAGGTGTACCTTTTGAGCAACTTCCGATTGGCACCTACGGGTTATCTGAATCGACTGTCGGCTCTGAAATCTGGATACGCTCACGCCTAAATGTCACGGTCGCCAGCGGCCAAGGCCCCGACATCTATTACCGCCTAAAAAATCCTTCGACGGAGTATCGACGCTACTACACCGGATTCTTATGGGTCGCCGACTTGACCAAGCATGTCGTCGATTACCTTTCCGCAGCCCTGGACAAGAAAAGACGAGTCGTCTTCCGAGATTTTCGCTCTGACTTCAATGGATGGCTAATGAAAAAGCATGGAGACTCTGAGGCCTTTTCTTTATGGCGAAAACAATATCGGAGAACAGACTTCTGCAGCGCAGTAGTTGCGAACCTAGAGTTCATCTACAAGGAGGCTTCTGGTGTTCTTGGATACAACAAAGTGGGATCAATCTACCTATGGAAGGAGATCCGCGAATTCACGGCGTACTTAGACGGCGAAAAGAAGGACCTCTCTGCGCCGACGAGCGGCATTTCTACTCCTTTGGCCTCTCCCTCATCCACCCCGAGCAAGCAAAAGCCGGCACATATCCCAAAGACAGTGGTAACGCCATATGTCGACCAGTTATTCAATCACCTGCCATGTGGTTCGATGATGGAAGCGCTTAGCCCGAGTTCTAAAACAGAGAGGTTGCGCCGAGACGTAATCAGCGTCAATCGACTTGAGCCATCTCTGAATGTACACACGTCGGCCAAGAACTTGGTCGGAAAACCCACCCTAACGTCTATTAAAGTTGGCGACGTAATTTCTATAACCAGAGACGGCGATAACAGCAATTGGGCAAGGGAAGTCGCTGCCGGTTTTGATGACGTCGACCGATGGTTTGGACTCGTACAAAAAGTTCACAGGCGCGATAATGACGAGAAAAGCTTCGACATTATCTGGATATATCGCCCTGTCGACACGATCTGCGGCAACATGAGATACCCTTGGAATAATGAGCTCTTCGTCTCAGATCACTGTTCTTGCAATGACTCAGCCCATGCAAAGATCAAAGAAGAGGAAGTGCTGGCTGTGCATAGGGTTGACTGGGGCGGTTCGTCTACCACCGATGCCGAATTTTTCTGCCGGCAGACTTACCTCCACGAGGAACGACGTTTCATAACCTTCCATAGAACTCATCTCTTTTGCATGCATAGTCAGGCAAAAGAGCAGAAATTTGCGTACAAGATTGGAGATACGCTTCTTGTTCGCCTAAAGAACTTGGATAACGTCGTCGAGCCATGCGAATTGGTGGAATTTTGCGACTCGGAATTTGCTTTATTCCGACTTTTACGCAGGAGACATCATCTAAACAACGCAAACGAACAGGTGCTTCCAAACGAACTTGTTTACAGCGACGAACTGTTGACACTTAGGGTCAAGAATATCCATGGAAAGTGTCTCGTTAGAATCTTTCGACCAGACGAAACCATTCCCGCCCCTTATGACCGAAAAGGCGTAGGGAATGTGTTTTTCATCAGATACCGCTGGCAGTCTGGACAACTGGTTGCTTTCGAAGACGGCTTCTCATCGCTGAGACAAGGCTTCAACCCGGCGAAGTCGTTTCGTAAGCTTCGTGGCGTTGACCTTTTCTGTGGAGGCGGTAACTTTGGCCGTGGCCTTGAGGAAGGCGGCGCAATCGAGATGAGCTGGGCGAACGACATCAACGTGCGAGCTATTCATACATACATGGCGAACACAACAAACACCGTTCGTCCCTTTGCAGGCTCTATCGATGACATGCAGAGACTCGCGCTTCAGGGCAAGTTCAGCGATAAGGTGCCGCCTATTGGGTCGGTCGACTTTGTGTCTGGGGGAAGCCCTTGCCCGGGCTTCTCTGTTTTGACAGTTGATAAAACTGCCCCTGAGCAGCGAAAGAACCAGTCTCTTGTGGCTGCTTTTGCGTCTTTCATAGACATTTATCGACCAAAATTTGGGTTGCTCGAGAACGTCATGGAGATCGTGCAGTCCAAGACCAGGCGAAACGAGGACGTATTTTGCCAACTGATCTGTGCCATCGTCGGTCTTGGTTACCAAGCTCACTTCTTCCTGCTAGATGCTTGGACGTACGGATCGCCTCAGAGTCGCAGTCGCGTCTTCTTGTGCTTCGCCGCGCCAGGCTTCAAGCTCCCCGAAATACCGATCCAGTCACATTCTCACTACATGCCAGTCACGCGCAGTAGGAACCTCGGTTGGCTTCCCAACGGCGAGTCAATGGTCAAGCGTCTCGTCATGCCGACACCTTTCAAGTTCGTCAGCGTCGCCGAGGCCACGGCGGATCTGCCAGACATAATGGATGGCAAGGCAGACTGCTGTGTGAACTTCCCTGACCACCGAACGGTGTCCAGCGTTACAAGGTCTATGAGAGCGCAGCTCGGCGTGATTCCAATGCACCCTTACGGCATGAATTTCTGCACGACGTGGAATGATGGCAAGGGCATCATGACGGCAGCTGAGAGAGATTTCTTTCCCAAGAGAGGATCAAGGGTCATTTCGGGTTCTCGGTCTTGGGGCCGCGCTATTCCGCACAATGTTATGCCAACAGTCACCACGACGCCATCGCCAACGGACACGCGCATCGGCCGTATTATGCATTGGAGCCAGAATCGTGTTTTCAGCGTCATGGAAGTCCGGCGTGCTCAAGGTTTCCTCGATCACGAGGTGCTCTTAGGACAGCCGAGGGACCAGTGGAAAATGGTTGGGAATAGCGTCTCTCGAGAGGTCTCGTTGGCTCTGGGTCTCTCATTCCGAGAGGCGTGGCTTGGATCCTTGATCGATGGCGAGGAGGTTGAGCCCGCCATTCGCGTTCCCCTACAGTCGTCACAGACGGTGGCCGGGGATATTAATGACGACTCTGAGGGCACCGTGGAGGCAGAAACGCCTCCTTCTGCAAGTTCAGGCAAAAGAGCCTCCGATTCATATTCGCCGCGGCCTCAAAAGAGAAAGATGAAAAGTTCGTTTGTCATTGAGTTGGTGGTTTCGAGGATCAAAAAGACGCAACAGACCCAGATGGCGCCAGGGACAGGAGAAAGTCTAGAGGATAACGAACCTCCGGAAGCTACATCGGCATCAAACTCGTCGAGTTCGAGTATCGAGATCATTGAGCTGGATTAGGAGAGGGAGAGGAAGGAAGCCTTTCATCAAAAGAAATAGACTCTGCGCAACCATTAGAGACAGCGGTAAGAGTTCGTGGGTTTGAAGACGAACCATACGGCGGCATCTGCACACATGGAGATATTGCATAGATGTGCATAGGACGCTATGGATGACATGCATAGCGAGGCGTCCATTACATAAAATGGCGAAAGAAGATAGACCACACAATACCACCTTGATCAAGACTTAGCTAATATCTACGTGATTTACCTGTGTGTCAGTTGGCCTGGCCTCATTTGGCAGCAGGTGTTCATATCACACGAAGGAAGCGGACTGTTGCGGTAGAACTCTGGTTTGGATGTGTATCAAGTGTGCTAAATAACAAGCAAAAAAACAACGCTATTTTCCCAATCCCTAAATTATGTGGTTTACGGCGGCGGCAATATGTAAGATCTCGTCTCGCCGCCAACAGATATTAAGTATTTCTTCTCTACACTCGGGCTGCTTCCCATCAAGCCTACTCTTCGGCCGATGCTCAGTCTTTCGTCACGGTGACTGTAACGGTCTCCCGCTCCTTCTGCGTGACCGTCACAAAGACCGTCAAGATGGGCGTGCCCTGCGGGACGCCCATACCGGGCGGCAGGCCCGCCGAGGTCGTGGGGCTGGACTTTCCTGTCAGCGAGGAGTGGGTGCCGGCGACAATGGTTGCGGGCGGCTCGCTGGGTTCGTCTGTGGGGATCGGGTTGACGATCAGGGTGTCTGTAAACGTCCCTGTCGGGGTGGCGGGGGTGCTGGCTGGCGTTGCGGAGGGTGTAGATTTTGGGGAGGTCGTTTGTTGAGTTGTCGTCTCCTCGGCGGTCGAAGTGCGCGTGCGCCGGCGAGATGTAGATGTTGTAGAAGGCTCTTCCTCCGCCGCTGTGGATGAGGGCGCAGGGACAGGTTCCATGGTCTTGGTGACGACAACGGTGGTGGTGAATCCCGGAGCCTGGGCTGCAGAGCTCGTCTCTGGACTTGCAGATGGGCTTACGGAGACCGTGTAAGTCGCGATGACAGTAGGCGTAATTGTCATGGTAACTTCCGACGCGATCTCAGACGCAGGTGGAGCTTGCGCCGGACTGGTCGACGACCCCGGAACAGGGGCAGATACCGGCGTACCCAAGATCCCACTCGCTACTTTGGGGTCATAGCACCCGACAATGACGCCCTCGGTCGTGTTCATCGGCAACGCGAAGCACGATGTTCCCGTTCCGCAGGACTGGACCGCGAACGCGCCACTGGAGCCGCAGATGCCGACGTTGCCCTTGATACAGGCGATCTGGCCGGCAGTACAGGCGGATTGCTCAGTAAGGGAGGCGAAGAGGCTGTTGAAGGTTTTTGCGGAAGCGAGGTTGTTGGCGGCGACTTCGGGGGAGACGGTGGCCGAGGCGGCAGGGGTGGAAGTGCGGATCGTGGGGACTTGGTTGTTAGGCGTTCCTGTGACCTGGAGTTTGGACGAGGGCGTTGAGAGAGAGATGGTTGTAGAGTGTGTTGCTGGAGCCGAAGAAGGGCTCTCTGGCGAGGTTTGGACCGGAGATGTCGTGGTCGGTCCAGCACCGACGATGGTAGATGAGGCGGGAGGGGAGGACGCCCCGACGTTGGTAGTACTGGATAAGATAGGGGCAAGAGTAGAGGATGCTACAGGCTGTTCCACAATACTCGACGTCGCGGCCTTGGTCTCACCCGGAACGGGAAAAGAAAAAGACAGAGACGACTGCAGCAGTGTTGTCTGAGTAGAAGCAGAGGGGGCGCCTTCAACCGGTGTCGTATCAGGTGCGGAAGCGGAGGCGGTGTTGCCAGGATATAGAGAGGACCCGTTCTGGAAGCCAGACGTGAGGTGCGGCGGTAAAGAAATGGTGCTGAACGTGGGACGGAGCAAGACCGGACCTGAAGTTGTCGTCGGTATCGTCTGGGATTCCGGGGTCGACTGAGAGTCTGCCGTTGACTGGACCTGCGTTGTGGAAGGAATTTGGCGTTCTGGCGATGTTGCGGGCTGTGATGCGGCCGAACTACTGGTAGTCGTTTCGGATAGGGTCACGAAGATTGGGGTCGGTGTGGTTCCATCCTGTTCATCTTGCACCTTCACCGAGACGGCAGTGGTAGTGGTGTCTCTGTTTTTATGTCAGTATTATACTTGAGAGACGATGGAGAGAGTAGAGACATACGCTGTATCCGAGGCGATGCTCGATACTGCAGCGACACTGTTGGTAGAAACTGCACTAGAAGTGGTGTTCCAGTCCCCTCTGAAGCTGTGACGAGTGTTAGTACTAGAAGAATAGACCAGGGTGGACTTTACCGACAATCTCTCCGCACGTCTTACTGGGCCAGCCTGCGTGGTCTGAGTGATCAGGAGGAGCAGCAAGACGTCTGCTAAGCGAATGGTGGAAAGCATGTTGATGTGTAAAGCTAGAATACGACGTTTTGGGTGATGAGTGACTCGGGGTCACCCTCTACGCGCACTGGAGAAGGGTTTTATGAATATTATGGTATCCAGAAGACGCGCTGTGCTCGCACAAACAAAAGAGGGGTGTGGTCTCGCTCAGGAACAAGGGTAATGATCAGCAAAGGATCATGAACCGAGAAGAAAGAGTGAACAAAAGAGAAGGATTGAAAACGTGGAGAAAGAGACTGAAAGGCAAAACACAAGGAAAGAGAAAGAAAAGAGAACGAAGGAGAAAAGAGAGAGATCGACGTCGATATGACTAGACACACAGGGGAAGGGACTGAGTTGGTGGGTGACGGGGTTTCGACACTCGTCAGATGCAAAACATTTGCGGATGCAGGCCTCATCTTGTATGACTGGGTCTGAATAGAAGGTAAAGAAAACAGCTACCAAGGGTCTAGACCTTCTGGCCTTGTCGTGGCCCATTCGAGCGGCCGGGCTGTGAAGGCATTCGAAACACTTGGTCCGCGACTGGGCAAGGTTGGATGGAGCAGTTTAGATGAGGGCCCGGCAGCTTGGAAACGTCGTCATCCAATGCCTTTGCATCTGTTCCCCATATGGGAGCCAGGGATAAGCTATAGCTAATAGACTGGGCTTCCGGGTCACTGTGTTTGTTAGGTCTTGCCGGGGGTGAGAAGCCGTGGTCGCGACATCGGGTGGCAGCAGGCGGCGGAGAGGTTTGGTTAAGCGCCTCGCAGGACATTGATACGAAATCTCTTGATGAGAGACATGGCTAAAATGGGCGACAATGGAACCATTTTTTTGATGAGAAGGGGGTTCTTGGTTGTCCTGGGGTTGTATATTTGTGGCCTTGTTCAGTGTTTCTGGAGAGGTCGATTGCAGACGCGCGGGAAGCTATTATTGGCAGGCCAGGTCCCCCCTGTCCCGTTCCCGTTCAATGCCTGCCAATCAAGCGCACAGCGCTTACACCACCTGGGGCAAGTGGGGACACACGGGGGCACTTGGCTCAACTGTTCGCTGTGGCGGCCGTCTGTGCTTTTCCTTCTTTTCACCTCGTCTCGTCCATTTCTCATTAATAAACCCGCCAGCCCTCTGAGCGGCTCAAACTCTAACATCCCAGGTTTCCTTCGTTTCTTTCCACGTCATAGTGCAGAACATCATGGTGCAGAACATCATGATCCAGTGTCGAGTACGCCACAAGCTACTCCTGCGAAGTGGCATGTTTCGGCCGAGTGTCACGCCACGACAACCGTCATGTCTTGACTGCGTCGGTCTCCCGACACCAAACGACGGCGAGTCACAAAGACGATTCCTTTCAAACACTTAACGCTCCTGAGACTCTCTATCTCTTCAGTTGATTTCTTCTGCCTCCCTTGGCTTCAGGCTGAGAGCTTTTCTAACAGCCTCTTGGCTTGGTGTCAGCCACCTCGGCCCGATGTTACCTGCTTTCTTGGCCTTTTGCCCACGCGACCAATTCCTTGATTGAGAACACAAAAAAGGCCCAATGAGACTGGACCCAAATACGCAAAGAACGAAAGGCACCCCATTGATTTGGAAACCATGCCTTATACGGCCAGTTGGTAGCTGATTCTCTGCGCAATCAACGCCCACAACCGTTGTTCAAAATGAACCGAGCCAACACATCGTTGCTGGAGGGCCAACGGGTTTGCACTGCAACCTCTGGGCGCAACGTTCTGCCGGTCGGGCTCTATGAACTCTGCTCAAACAAGACAGGTTCGTCCTAAAACAAGGACTGAAAGCATCATTATTTGTCGTTGCATGACATCCTGCGTCATCCTCACTTGGGATTCCTTGGGAGAAGCCTGCTCTGAGAAACCCAACGCAGAGCGCATGTTCTCATGTTCCATGGCGGTGTTTTTTATCCATCTCACAGAGGCTTTAACTGCAGAACTCCCCTCTTCATTCTTCCAACTTTTCGATAACTGCTTAGTGACCGAGGCGACGGCAACCCCTAATGTAGCAACTCCTTTTTGCCCATATGCGAGCTTCTCAGGTGTTCCGATGTCTTATCAGAAAACGATTACCCACGCACGTGGGCTGCACCGGTCGTGCCACCTTCCCCTCTCGTCCTATTTGCCAAGGCATAGACGGGGGTCCGACGACGTTGAAATATGCTTCCCTGTCCTCGCCTCGAGGAGCACGTTGCTCATCCCGTGGCGTCCATTGGGGCGAGTGGGGAACACTCGTCCGTCGCCAAGCCGCACCCCGGGCTACGAAGCGGCTTGGCTCTCAGGTACGCTGCCGAACCTCTGCACCAGGTGACGGATCAATTCGCCGTGGTCTCTTTAGAGGCTCAGATGAGCTTTCATCCTGGTAGACAAACTCATGCGCTACCAACGGCGCGGAATCTCCTTCCAGTGCTAAAGAGGAGTGAGTACGAATCCTCACGCCAAAGTCCCCAAGACACTATCGAATGTGATCCGTCATGCCAAGTCGTAAGTGATGTACGCCGCAATGAACGGCTGCAAGCGGCACATATGATGGCAAAAAAATCAGGTTGCAGGAGATGAAGCCAAGATCTTTTGACTTTGGGGTATTTATATGAATGAGGAATTTGCGGCTACCTTGATGGTCGTCCTTGGGATCTTCACCACTCGAGCTCACACCTTTATTGGTCTCCAGAGTCAAGATGCGTTCCTCAGCTGTTGTCGTCGCCGCCCTGGCCCAGTCCGTCCTATCGGCTCCTGATGTCAAGAACTTCATCTACATCGTCCCCGATGGATACGGCCCCGCTTCCCAGACTATGGCCCGAGACTACGTCTCCTTGATTGAGAATGGTCAGAACCCGAGGGCTCCCGTGAGCATCCAGCTCGCGGCCGACAAGATGGTAAGACATTGAGATCCGGCCCATGAATACTTCTGATCTAATGGTCATAAAGGTCATTGGCAATGTCCGCACTCTTGCGAGCAACAACCTCATCACAGACTCCGCTGCCTCTGCTACTGCTTTCGGATGTGGTGTCAAGTCATACAACAACGGTAGGCACTTCGTAACACATCTGCAAAGCAATCGCTAACATGAACCAGCCATCGGTGTCAACCCCGCCGGCGAACCAGTAGGCTCCATTCTCGAGGCCGCCAAGCTTGCGGGCATGAAGACGGGTCTGGTCGTTACCAGCACCATCAACCACGCCACCCCTGCTTGTGAGTAGCATGACCCTTGTCATCCCCGCGATCAACACGACTGACAAGCATCAAGGCTATGCGGCTCACGTTGCCGATCGCAACTCGTACGCAAAGATCGCGGAGCACGAGATCGGCTACGGCCACCCTCTCGGTCCTGTCGCCGACATCCTCCTCGGCGGCGGCCGGTGCTACTTCAAGCCGCAGTCTGACTCCACCTCCTGCCGCAGAGACGGCATCGACTTGTTCGGCTTCGCCGAGAAGAACGGCTACCACGTCATGCAGAACCGCTCGGCCTTTGACGCTCTCGACAAGGGTTTGGGCGACATCCGCATCCCCTACATTGGCCTGTTCAACGACGGTAAGTCTACCAAATATCTCTCCCGCAACAGCCACGGGGACTAACTACCCTCCAGGCCAGATGATGTACGAAATCGACCGCTCCCGCCAGCCCGAGCAGGAGCCCTCGCTCCTGGAAATGGTGGAGACGGCCCTCAACTCCCTCCACCGCGCCACGCATTGCAAAGACGAGGGCTACTTCCTCATGATCGAGGCCTCGCGCATCGACCACGCCGGCCACGCCAACGACCCAGCCGCCCACCTCTTTGACACGATCCACTACAACGAGGTCATGGGCTTCGTGCGGGAATGGATCGACGAGCACCCGGACACCATGCTCATGTCCGCCGCGGACCACGAGTGCGGCGGCCTGACGCTCAACGGCTTCAACCCGCTGCCGCTGTCCAAGGTCAACGCCTCAACCGAGTTCCTCATGGAGATCTGGGACGGTTACACCGGGCCCGACAAGAAGGCGTTCCTGGTCAGCGAGATCTTGCCCGAGTACGGGCTCGCCGACGCCACGGACGCAGAGGTGAACACGCTGCTTGCCGCGGGCTCGCTGGACATGGAGCTGGGGAACCTACTTGCGAGCCGCGCGGGCGTCCACTGGTCCACGGGCGGCCACACGGCGTCGGACATCACGCTGTACGGCTACGGCGCCGGGGAGAACGGGCGCGCGATCAAGGCCGACATGGCGGGCAACTGGGACAACACGGAGCTGCCCAAGTATATTGAGAAGGCCCTCGGCGTCGACATGGGCGAGGTTACGAGACTGCTGCGTGCGAACGGCACCGCGTGGGTCGGCAAGCGGGATATGAACAAGCGTGCTGACGAGCATGTTCATGGCCACGGCCATGCTCACTAGAGAGGAGCGGTTGGCTTTGGCCATGTTGTTGTGGCCGAGGCACATATATATATCTAATTCTAATACATGTACCGTTACCAAGATTGTATCTGAAAACTAGCAGGTCAAAACTAATCGGATGCTTCGCGAGTCAAAGTTGCACATAACCCTCTCAGACCTCACCCCAATACGAACCTCGCGCTTGAGATGTCCATATACACACCTGAGTAGCCACGGTTGAATAACCTTACGGTTCAAATTCGCGGATCACTTCTAGAATTTCGAGTTTCTCCGTCAAGTACTGATGAGCAATTGATAATGGGTTTGGCCTAGGGGTTCACTGATTGGTCCAGTTAGGGCGACTTCGTATTAACCAAGGGCAGCTTACCAATTTGGCAGTTCATCAAACATAGTTTACTATTGTCATCTACAGCAAACACCAAAATACGTCGGTAACCCCAATATCTCATCAATGTATTCATTTCTCGTTTCAGCTCTATTTCGCGGTGGTCAGTGTTCGACGCCGCTCTGGGTTTTCTCTAACCGCAGTTCAAATGCACACAATCCCCGTTTTGACGCCCTACTCCCAATGATCTCTTCACATCATGAAAGTCTAGTCGAAGAGCAAACTTCGATGGATCTGTTCAGAAGACATACACATACGGCTCAGACCCGTCTTTAGGCTTATGCTTGCCTTGGGCCACGCGCCGGTTGTGCACAAAATACACAGCTTCTTGGAGAAGCGCAAAGGCCATGCCCACCGAGACCATTATGATCATGGTCAAGAGGCCTTTGTCGTAGCTTTTATATATGTTAGTTCGTGAGATTCCACAGCAGCCGAGTGAGATACTTACAAAGGCAGGTCGTCGCCCCTAAAATACTGCGAGCCGACCATCAAGCCACTAATGGCGGACATTACCCACATGCTAAGCCACTCATCAACATTGCCTTGCCTTGTCAAGACGTGGGATGGCTACAACTTACGCGATTCCAATATTTCGCTCTCCGGGGTCACGGCAGTTGACCTGCAGCCAGGTGTTGTGTGCTGGATGGTAGCAGACGGCGAAGGCATTGATCATCGTCCACAATGCCCACCTGGACCACTTCCCAACATGCGGGTGGACGCTGCGAGCCACAACCAAGATGGTCAGGTAGCATATGTGCCCGAATATGACTGCCATTCCTCTCTTGTTCGTTATGTCGCTCAGCGTAGCGAAGGCGAAGACGACGGCCATGGCGAGGGAGGCGCCCACGGCGGCGAGGGCGTTGGCGCTGATTCGGTCGAATCCAAGAGCCCTTGTGGATATGTTCAGACACGACTTTCAATATCCGTTCTGTAAGGGCGCATGCTCACATGATGATTGAGGGTGTGTATGTCGTCAACGGCGACCAGGTCGAAAAGACGCAAAACGTGGACACGTAGTGCGGCCACCGCTTGTAATGCTTGACAGTCTTCCAGACGAGAACCCAGGGGATCTCGATGCCGCGAACGCCGGGCTTGCTTCCAGGCTCGTCAACGTCCATTCTCTTTCGGAGTATATCCTGTTCGTCTGCCGTGAAGCGGACGATGCCCGGGCTTCCCAGCGGTTTCGGCGTGTCGGGGGACCCGGGGAGGAGGAAGATGAGCATCAGCGCCACGAATAGAGTCGCTAGACCCTCGACTACATCCACCTGTCAGAACAACAGTCGCAAACAAAACTAGAGTCAATGCTCCGGAGGCGAATGTCCTTACGCAGAAACAGCCACTGCCACCCCTTCAACCCGCCCTTGCCTGCCAACTTTAAGATGCCCGACGCGAGCAGGGGGCTCAGGGCATTGCCGCCAAACTGCCCAAACATGAAGACGGCGATGCGCTTCGCCATCTCGCGCTTCGTGTACCACGTCGAGAGGGTGTACATGGATCCGGGGATGTAGCCCGCCTCGGCGAGGCCGAGCACGAGGCGGATGGCGAGGAAGCCGGCACGGTTCTTAACGAGGACCTGGAGGGTGGCGACGAGGCCGAAGAGAAGGACTTGGAGGGAGATCCATTTCCGGGGGCCGAACTTTTGTTGGCGTGTGGTTAGTCTGATGGCCATGATATCCTGAATGCGCTGGGCGGAGTGCGAAAAGGGATGATGATGATGATGAGCAAACACTTTGTGAGAACGTACCCATTGCAGAAGCAGGTTGCAGGGAATCTCCAGCACGACGGTGCCCATGAACATGAGCTGGTTTCCGAGGTTGATGGTGTCCTGACTGACGTCAATGTCCTTTGCGAACCCGGCCGTCAGAGCGCTGGCGAGGTTCATGCGGTCGAGCTGGAACATGAGGAAGCCGAGGACGAGGAGCGGGAGGACGGTGAGATCGATCCTGACATTCTGGTGAGCCTCATCCTGTGTACATTGGCCATGTGTCCATGCGATGGTGATGTGTATGCATACTTCCTCTTGGCCTTCTGCTCCTGTTCGATATCCCACTCCAGCTTGTCCTCTGACGCGATGACGGACCGGTCCGTCGGGGTGTTACACACCATCTTGTCATCGGTCCGCGAATCCATGGCTCTCGATCACCGGCAGTTTGCGACGGAAACGAACAACCAAACGAACCGGGCTAGCCCAGATGGCCGACTGCTTCAACTGCTTTTCACTTTTAGAGTCGGCCATCCAGGTTCCCTCGCCAGGCTCTCACAACGGCAGCCCTCACCCCCTGCCCCTGCCTGCTGTCGAGCCGTTCCCCATCTTGATCTTAGAGAGAAGCCAATGCAGCTCGCCTGTCTTGCCCGTCCCCGAAAATTACAGGGTCCAGTACGTACACCATGATGCAACCGACATGGAACCTTGATGGTCTCGTACACTTTTGAGCATCCATCTCCCCTAACCCAGAGAGCTCTTATCGATAACGCCGCTACCTAGAGAACGTCAACGTTTCCCCCAAGGATAACGCCATCGAGCGCTAAGATGACCAAATCCGCCCCTCCACGAGTCTCAACACGGCGCACCCCTGGCCGGAGAAGCGTGTCTCTCACTGTCTTCTACTATATTTCTGCAGCCCATCCCTGCGCGACTACCCCGTCAGGCGGTTTGCGGAGATGTGATTGGTCTGCTCCCAGGGGCCATTGGCGGGGTGCCACCCTGTGCCCCTCCACCCGCTCGCCCGCTGCGAGCCGGGACCAAGCTCTCGGAGACGTTTGCGCAAGTGAAAAGGTGAGCCAGATTCGCACTTTCTGCCAATTGCACGTGGCGGTTTCCTGGTGCCTGCCAATTCTATTTCTCTCCTTCTCTCTCGTCTCACCTTGTTTTCCTTCTCTCTCTTTTGCTAGTTTCTTAGATCTATCCCCAGTGTGCTAGAAACATGGGCGCAATTAAAAGAGTCGCAGTCATTGGCGCGGGGCCAGCCGGGGCCATCACCATCGACGCCCTGGCCCGCGAGAAAACATTCGACGTCATCCGTGTGTTCGAACGCCGAGAAGCCGCGGGCGGTTGCTGGTGAGTTGTTTTCCGTCTCCCGGTTTTATTCGTTTGCGTTTCCCCAATTGAATGCGACGCGGGGCAACGTCGCGCTGATATGGAGTGTGCTCTGGTACCTTGATGGTTCGAGATCCCGGTCGGCGCCTCCTCAGGTTGCTTACTGGCTATTTCTCGTGGAACATGGTACAGCTTGAGGCCTTTGCGTACAGGGTGAGAAGTGTATGAGTACCCGGATGGTCAATCTGAAGTCTGGTGAAAGTACACCGCCTAGTGTTTGAGTAACCTGGCGTACGTGATGTCGAAAGATGAAGCGAACGATGCAATCATGTACATCCAGCCATGGGACGACAGCAATGAGATGCGATGCGACAGAGCTTGATCAAGCTACCACCTTAATATGCGCTGACCATCCGATTCCCCAGGGTCGGCGACCAGACCCCTCCGCCGCACCTTACCGACCTCCCCGCCCTCGCATCCCGCACCGCCGACCGCCCCATCCCGATCCCGGAGACCCTCCCGGCCCGAACCCCGAAACTCCCGAAACCCTCGCCGCCGCGCTTCACCGAGTCCGGCATCTACCCCTATCTCGAGACCAATGTCGACGCCATCCCCATGTCCTTCTCCGAGGAGTCCCTCCCCGAGCAGCGCACCGAGAACTCCATCGCCCTGCACGGGCCCGAGACGCCCTTTCGCCATTGGACCGTCGTCCGGGATTTTGTACAGGGGCTTGTGAACCGCAACGGGTACCAGGATTTCGTATCGTACAGAACAACGGTGGAGCTAGCTGAGAAGGTTGGGGACGAGTGGAAGGTGACGTTGAGGAGGGAGGGCGAGGACGGGGATGAGTGGTGGATTGAGTGGTTTGATGCTGTTGTTGTCGCGACGGGCCATTACTGGGTGCCTTACATCCCCTACATTGAGGGTCTTGAGGAGTTTGAAAAGGCTCGACCGGGGAGCGTGATTCACAGCAAGCACTTCCGCGGACGAGACCAGTTCCGCGACAAGGTATGCCGCCTCTCACGAATGGACATTGAGCCATTGGACTAATCCGCAACCAGCGCGTCGTCATAGTAGGTGCCTCCGTGTCGGGAGCCGATATCTCGGTCGACCTCGTCAAAACCGCAAAGCTTCCCGTCTACTCCGTCGTCAACGGCCGCAAAGCAAACCTCTACTTTGGCGACGGCGCATTCAACCACCCTCAAATCTCGCGCCGCGCCACAATCTCCCGCATCGACGGTCGGACGGTGCACTTTTTAGATGGGACCTCTGTCGCGGACGTCGACAACATCGTGCTCGCTACAGGCTTCACCTGGACGCTGCCGTTCCTGCCTTCGGTCGAGGTCCGCAACAACCGCGTCCCCGGGCTGTACCAGCACGTTATTTACCACCGCGACCCAACACTGCTCTTCATTGGCGCCGTGGCGGCGGGCCTGACATTCAAGATCTTCGAGTGGCAGGCCGTCCTCGCGGCGCGCGTGCTGGCTGGGAGAGCGAGGCTGCCGCCGGCCGAGGAGCAAGCCAAGTGGGAGGCGGACCGAATTGCGGAGAAGGGCGACGATATCAAATTCTCGCTTGTGCACCCGCACTTTGAGGAGTACTTTGAGACTGTGCGCGCGCTGGCCGGCGAGCCGGAGAACGGTGTCGGCAGGGCATTGCCGCCGTATGACCCGTCGTGGTTCCAGGTCTTCCTCGACGGTCTAGAGTTAAGGAAGAAGATGTGGGTGAGGTTGAATGCCCAAGCACAAGAGGAGCTTGAGCAGGCGAAGCCATCCGCGAATGGCTTGGATAAAAAGGAGGCTACAGATACTTACGCATCATCAGCAAACGGACTAGAACCCGAGAAAGCCCCAATCGTGACGACGCTAGCAGCACCTCAAGAGGTTCAGTAGATATGAATTAATATTTTCAGAGTTGGTCGTCTGCGTGGAAGTAGCGAATGTGAGAGGGCATCGGTGCTGGTGATCCTGACAGCGTGGTCTGGCGTGAAACGGCAGCCGGAATCTGATTCGTGCTTGTCGTACGATAGGCTGTAAGTTCTGATAGGTTAGTTGCCGGACGAGAAGGTAAGCTGATAAGCTCCCCTCTCGTACGGCGTGCCAAGCTGATAAAAGCTGGTACTTCAACTAGCCAGTCATGAAGTTGCCCGTGTCGAGGAGAGAAGCCAGAACATCAAAAAAGCTGCTTGGTGTGACCGCCAGCCGACTCAGCCAGTCATGGCCAAGCATCGATGCAAGGATGCGGGCTCACTTGTGCCAAATAGAAATTCCCAGGGAGCGCAGGATCTACCATGCGCTTCGTTCTCTAAACCAGACAGATTCGTTCGTTAAACCCGAATCAGCGGGTGGGACAAGGGGATCGGGTCAAGTGCTTACATGGGGCGCCGTCTTACATCAGATGCGACGTAGTCCGTGAGTATCAGCAGCTCCCCCACATGGAAGATACAATCCCTTGAAACCCCATGAATCCTGCCAGCGCATGTTCAGGACTCGGCGCGTCCGAAAATGGGAATTTGCTTCTTCACCTGTGCTTATGGCGGGCGCTAACATAACGTTGGCCAAGATGGCGTGGCATGTGAAAAGGGCTGGTTTCCCACGCTCCAGCAGCAGCAGCTGTGAGGGACCGCATTGCGAGACTGCGAGGTTCGAATCAGCAACACCAACAGGCATGGACACTCCATCGCAGCCGCCGCCGAAGCCCTCTAAAGCAACGTCAGGCTTCGGCCTGGGTCGCCGCATCAGGGAGCTCCATGTCGACATCACGGGCATCTTGTACGGGCCAAGCCTCACGCCAAGCTTCCTCGTCAGCGACATAGTCGGCTTCTTTCTTTACGCCGTGCTCGCGACCGACTGGTCGACGATCTGCCACGAGAAACTCTACGCCTCCGTCCCGTTCCTGCGGAAGATCTCGGAGAACCTGCACAGCTTCTGGAACGCCTTTCGACACGAGCGGTGGCACCAGGAGGACCACGCGAGGGAGAAGATGGACAAGTGGTGCCCTCACCTGTACAAGTCGCCGCCCGCGCGGCTGCGGTCCTACCGCGAGATCCTCAACCGGCAGCAGGCGCTGAAGAACTGCTGCGGCGCCCAGTCGCGCAGTCTGGAGACGCGGGACGTGGCGAGGAATATGATGTTGCAGGCCGCCCTGGCATTCTGCTGGATGTGGGCGCTGTTCAAGGACCATCTCACGCTTGTGTGGCTGCTGGCGGCGATCGAGAACAAGTGCGAGGGATACAGAGACAGGATCGAGGCGTCCATACCGCCTGTATTCCGCAAGGGGGAGGGCACTATGCCTATGGCCCGAAGCGATCAAACTCATTGTTGCTTGCGAAGAGTCCAACGACAAATCAGCCGCGGCCACGACCTGGTCAGTAAGTTTGTGGAGCTGGAGATGTGCGACGTTGGGAAAGAAGCCGTCTGGGACGAGACGGAATGGTTGTCGGAGAAGGATGGTGAGATTCCGGCAGATATGGTCGACGAAGACCGGTTTCTTGTTAATCGCGTCGCCTTCTCGGCGGGCCTGTCATGGCTCATGGTGTCCATTAGTTGCGACTTTGCGACCTTTTACCTCCTTATCCTGATGCTGCGTGCCAAGAGTCGTCTCACGAAGTGGCTCTGAACGATGCAATACAATGGAATACAACACAGTACATTACTGAGGCTGCTGGTATAGGAAAGAAGACCATGTGCAAAAGAGTAGTCCATGACAATGATATATTGGGCATTTAAGTCATCAACACCGTAAAATGGGATATCGCTTTCCATGCAAACGCCTTCCAATGCAACTGCCGACCTAGCGTCGTCGTCGGAACTTGCTGTTGTATCCCGGCCCGCCCTTCGCGCCGTGGTTCTTCAACTTCAACCGCCGGAAATTCGTGTGCGCCATCTCGTTTACCTTTCTCACAGCCTTCTTGACTGTCCCCACCTTCTCCGTCTTCTTTGCAGCCTTCGTCTTTGTGGCTTTAGTCTTCGAAGCCGACTCGTCGAATTCCGCGTCCGAGCCGGATCCCACATCTGCAAGCTCATCTTGCATATCATCTGCTGCACCGTTGGCTTGTGTTTCCGGCACGGCCTCTTCGTCGCCTTCTTCTTCTTGTCCATCCTCGACTGGACCGGATGGCCGTTTGCTGTGAATAGGCCTCATGTTGACTCTTCTTGTCGTTCGCTTCTGACCCTTCTTCTTGTACACTCTCAGTGGCATTCCATCCCGTCCTTTCTGCTCTTCATCAGGACTGTCGTACAGGCCTTCGTCGTCGAAGCCACCCAAAGGCAGGTGCACCTGGCTGTCGGCAGCCAGCATCTCATCCCTCGGCTTTGGAGGCGCTTTTGGCCGAACGACTTCGCCTTCCGCTTCACGGAGAGCATCGAGGTCGTCATCGTTGTCCAGGTGTTCCTCCTCCACTTTTCTGAGACTCGCAACAATGGCGCTGAGACCCCGAACCATTGGCTTCCGGGGCAAACGTAAGGGCGGGGCTACAAAGTCGTCGTCCTTGGTAGGCGGCGGTTGAGTGTGTCTTTTAAGGAAGGACGGAGTGCTGAACTGAAGTTTCGATACAGTCGTAGGTGTTTTGGCATCAAGTGCCTCGGAATCCTTGTTCTTCAATGGCGTCATGAAGCTATCCAGCATCTGTCGTTTGCTTGTCGACATGGGCGTCCGCCCGAGTCTCGCATTATCCTCTTCGTCTGTGGGCGTTGCGCGCTTCCGCGGTGTCGTCATCGTTCTTGCATCGGCGGAAGTATTCAGGTCCCGATTCTTTCTTGACGGTGTGCCGAGTTCGCGCTCTACCATCAGGTCAAAAAGCCCAAGCACGCGGCCGTCGCGCTGCGGCGTAGGGCCAATCGATCTCGGTGCTGCGGGGCTGAATAGCGTTCTGGATATCGAGGGTGTACTGACGAGGCCAGCATCGTCAGGGTTCCATCTTCTCTTCGAAGGCGTCTCGGCATGTTTTTGTTTCTTGGAAGGCGTCGTCGCTGGCGGGGGTCTTCTTTTCGCTTCTTTGGCCGTGGCTCTTCTTTCGGAAACGGAGGGATCTTTCCAGAAAGCACGTCACGGATTTTGTTGTACTGTTTGTATTTTTGTGCTGCAAATGAACAATTAGTCACCTACACCTGTTGTGTTTGAGACTAAAACTGTACATACCTATGTCGGCGTTGCGCTTGATGTCGTCTCTGCCGGGCTTCTTTCCGTCATGGGACTTTGCCCAGGAGGTTTCCCAGCTCTTCAGCTCAGCACGAAGCTTCTGGGACTGCGACTCGTAATCAGCCCTCGTTTGGTCGTCCATGTCGAGCTGGTTGTCAGTTGAAAGGCATATACGTCATTGGAGGTAGGTTGACTCGACAGGAAGTGATGTGACAACCAGACCAGGTAGTCAAAGGTACCCTGGGCGGATTTTGATGTGGAGGCGGAGGAACGCGATCGAGACGCGACACTTGAAAACCACTAAACGCGAAAGGTCCACGGTCGCCCAGCAGCGGGTTCATCAGTGCACTGACCCCACGCCGGCCCCACTACGGATCAGCCTCCTATAACCATGCAACGTCCGGATACAGACACTTGCATATTCGGTGCTGTAGCAATGCTCACGTGTACGGATGACCCCTCACGACGAGGCTGAGAACAAAATGCTGGTATCTCTAGAAGGTCTCAGTATGTGTAGAAGTTCTCTACCAAAACAAACTGCTGATTAGTGCTACGATCTGTGTTACATCTTGGTCCTTCGCTTAGTCTTTTGACAGTGCCGCCTCGTGGCTGAGTCCACCAGAACTGACCACGACATGGGCAAATCCGTCCCCGCCCGTGACTTCACAGTCGGATGGGTCTGCGCCCTGCCCATCGAGCTAGCAGCCGCGGCGGAGATGATGGACGAGGAATTTGCTGAACTCCCGTCCCAGCCGACCGATTCCAACGTCTACTCCTTCGGCCGTGTCGGCGACCACAATGTCGTGGCTGCTTGTATGCCCGCCGGCCAGATGGGTACGGCCCAAGCAGCCACGGTAGCCAGCCAAATGAAGAATAGTTTCCCCTCGCTCCGGTTCAGCATCCTTGTCGGTGTCGGTGGTGGCGTTCCAAATCTCGATGAAGACATCGACATCCGGCTTGGCGACGTCGTGATCAGCCAGCCGGCAGGGCAGCATGGTGGAGTGATCCAGTATGATTTTGGGAAGACGGGGCCCGATGGTCGGATCACTCGCACCGGGAGCCTCAATGCGCCACCCACGATACTCCTTAACGCCTTGGCTAAGCTCCGCGCTAACGATTTTCGAGGCAAGACGCAAGTCCTCACCCATCTGTCCAAGCTCACTCCATCTACTCGATCGAGGTTTGCGTCGCCAGGCCCTGATCAAGACAGCCTTTATAACGCATCAGCATTGCATATCACCGGAGCCACATGCAAGAAATGCCGTTCAGAAGACATAGTTGACAGGGACGCGCGCGCAACTACAGACCCAGTTCTCTTCTTCGGCAACATCGCATCCGGAAATCAGGTGATGAAGGACGGACTTACGCGCGACAGATACAGTCAGGAACTAGGAGGCGTCTTGTGCTTTGAGATGGAGGCAGCTGGTCTGATGAATAATTTCCCTTTCATTGTCATTCGTGGCATCTGCGATTATGCCGACGCGCACAAGAACAAGCGTTGGCAACCATACGCAGCAGTAACGGCAGCAGCATGTGCGAAAGAGTTGCTGTATACCATCCCGCCGTTAGTGTCGAGCAATTCAGATGTCACAGAGGACTGTAGGTAAAGCACATAAATTGATAGCTGAGAGCCTAGCTAATACCTCTTAGTTCGTCCAAAATCCTACTTTATAGTTCCATTTGGACGAAATGAAATCTTTGTTGGCAGAGATGCGATGTTGACACAGCTTCTTGAAAGGATCCCCCCGAGTGCATATGAAGACACCTGCCAGAGAACTGCGATTGTCGGTCTCGGAGGGATTGGAAAGACACAAGTCGCAATCGAAGCCGCCTACCGCGTTCGCAATGTAAACCCGGGCTGCTCCGTGTTCTGGGTACCAGCCGTTGACATGGCTATGTTTGAGAACGCTTATCGCAAGATCGGCCAAGCGCTCAATATCCGAGGCATCGAGGACGACCAAGCAGACGTTAAAAGCTTAGTTAAGGCTGCATTGGAACAGAACGACGTTGGTAGCTGGCTTCTTATTATCGATAACGCCGACGATATGGAATTGCTGTTCACTGGCTCTAATAAGCTGACGAAGTATCTTCCTTTCAGTCGGAACGGCTCTATCCTGCTTACAACCCGGAACCTCCAGGCCGCAGTGAGATTTAGTCCTGGGCAAGTCACGCGGCTGCGTGAGATGAGTATTACAGAAGCTACTCAGCTCCTACGCAACGGCTTAGACAAAAGGCAGATCAACGATGACCACAGCACGGCACAGTTGCTCGAACAACTTGCCTACCTGCCTTTGGCTATTCGCCAAGCATCTGCTTATATGGCCGCAAACACAAACGTAACTGTGTCGAAATATCTCGAATACTGCAATTCTAGTAATGCTGAGCTAGTAAAGCTACTAAGCAAGGAATTCGACGATCAAGATCGATACGAGTCTATCCAAAACCCCGTGACCACGACGTGGTTGATATCCTTTGAACACATCTCACGGGACAGTCCATTAGCAGCAAAGTACCTCAGCTTTATCTGCTACCTCGGAGAGAAAGACATTCCGAGATCACTGTTGTCCCCTGGAGAGAACGAAATAGATACCGACGAGGCAGTTGGCACCTTGATAGCCTACGCTTTTATCTTGCAGCGCGATGCTGCGGACAGGTTCGATATTCATCGACTGGTGCGCTTGGTGATGCGGAACTGGCTGAGGGAACAAAGGAAGGAAGAAGAGCAGGTAACAGAGACGATTTACTGGCTTTCCAAGATGTTTCCTTGGCCACACCACGGGAATAGAAAACTGTGGATGTCCTACTTACCCCATGCGCAAGCGGCCTTGGAAGTACGGGGCTGGTGTACAGACGAAGAGGGGTTGTGGGATCTGCTGGATAGGACAGGGATAAGCAATTTTCTCCTGGGATATTATGGCAAGGCGGAGCAAATCATCTGGGAGGCACTAGTGCTAAAGGAGAAGGCACTGGGGCTAGAGAATCTGGACACACTCATGAGCATGAGCAACCTAGCAATTACGCTCGACAAGCAGGGGAAGTACAGAGAGGCAGAGCAAATGAATCGGCAGACACTTAAGCTAAGGGAAAAGGTGCTGGGGCTAGAGAATCCGGACACACTCATAAACATGAGCAACCTAGCAATTACGCTCAAGAATCAGGGGAAGTACGAAGAGGCAGAGCAAATGAATCGGCAGACACTTAAGCTAAGGGAAAAGGTGCTGGGGCTAGAGAATCCGGACACACTCATGAGCATGAGCAACCTAGCAATTACGCTCAAGAATCAGGGGAAGTACAGAGAGGCAGAGCAAATGAATCGGCAGACACTTAAGCTAATGGAAAAGGTGCTGGGGCTAGAGAATCCGGACACACTCATGAGCATGAGCAACCTAGCAATTACGCTCAACAAGCAGGGGAAGTACGAAGAGGCAGAGCAAATGAATCGGCAGACACTTAAGCTAAGGGAAAAGGTGCTGGGGCTAGAGAATCCGGATACCCTCAGGAGCATGGGCAGCCTAGCAATTACGCTCAACAATCAGGGGAAGTACGAAGAGGCAGAGCAAATGCAGCGGCAAGCACTAGAGCTAAGGGAAAAGGTGCTGGGGCTAGAGAATCCGGATACCCTCAGCAGCATGGGCAACCTAGCAGTTATACTTGATTGCCTAGGGTCGCACGAAGAAGCGGAGCAGTTGTTTGAGCAGACACTTAAATTGAGTAAGAAGTTGCTTGGGCCAGATCATCCCTTCACGCGTAGGGTACAGTTTGACCTCCAGGCCAGTTTAGAAGCTTGGACGGACTCTAGTTCAGTCTCTAGTTCGGCCTCTTAGATAGACTGGGTTTACTACCTACTGAATAAAATATTAACAGATGGCCCCTGTAGTTGGTGCACCCTTCGTTTTCCTGCGATCAGGTACCCTCCTGACCAGGATCCTGTTATATGGACGTGCCATGTAACAAATATTCTTATAACCTTTGCATTTGCCTGTTGCAAGGCGGTGCTATTGATTCGATTGCGTTGTGTAGGCAGCTATTTTCTATTATTTGGAACACGTTCCTGAGGAAAGTGAGGCATCTTAGCCACCACTTCTAGCTGAGCTTCTCTTCATCCGCATCTCTTTATTCATGCTTTCGCCCGAATGCACTTTCAACGTATCGCAAGCAGCCATTGCGCGGCGATTAGTCCCCTAGTGTGGTTATGTACATGTATGTAAGTGCGGTAGTTGAACGATCCTATTTTTTTAAAGTACAGTAATTACAAGGTAAAAGTGTTACAACGGCAAAAAGGATAACCCAATCAGCAGTTGCAGAAGGAACCCATTCGCTTGGGGTCACGTCACAATGGGTTTATCCTTATTTCTGTTACCAGACGTATGACCTAGTACTGTACATCTGCAACTGAGCGAGGCTGCCGTCTCCGGCAGTGGTGAAACCAGGCTGGGTACGACGACAGTTGCTTTACAATATAGATTTTGACATGAGCCTCCAAAAATGAATGAAAGAAACTCGACAATAATGTCATACCTAGAACCAAAATTCTCGTTCGTTTGGGACGTGAAAAGAATAAAACATCACAACTCAGGCTTCCGGCCTCTGTGAATTCTGCCCATAAGCATGGTGCGTATACCAACTCTCTAGGGTATCGAAGTCAGAGGCTTGGACGAAGCAACAATATTAAAACGGTCAGACTCTCGACACCTTGGGTGAATTGTTTTAGCTACCTTTGAAGTGTATGAAAGCAGTGGGAACAAATATGGAGAAGTTCGGGAGCAAGCCTGTGCCCATGATCCTTGCTACCGGAGCATGTTCTTACACTGATACAGTGCCTGCTTGCTCAATTTGACTATTCCTTGCTGCCCTTATGCGGCAGTCTGGGTCATTATGGTCAAGAAGCAAACTTTAGCTCCTTACGGTGGATGTAGTGCCTGGGGACTGGTCTGTGCCCAGTAACATCCCGAGCATTTGGGATTTGAACACTATCTAATCGCAGGTCAAGCAGTTAAACCCCGCTTACTAACAAACGTACAACACTCAGTCACAACCCCTCCAGACACAGCAGTTCCATCTCATCGTCCCTCATCACCTCGACACCGTCTTGCTCGGAACTCTGCACCTTTGGCATGTCCCTCGAAGCGGCAACCGGCGAGAACTCAACCTCCCGAGATCTCCATTCAGCCGTCTTGCAGACCACACTACAGGAGATATCCTCGCGATCGACCGAGCTCCAAGACTGCTGCGTCATCTGCCTAGAGGAGATCACCGAAGGCTGTGAGGCGCAACCCTGCCACCATCACAATTTCGACTACCTCTGCCTCGTGACATGGCTGGAGCAGCAAACGGCATGCCCGCTATGTAAGACTGAGATCAAGGAGGTCCGCTACGATTTCAGCGACGACCGACAGCAATGGAAAACGTTCAAAGCTCCAGAGCGGCTGCAGGAAAAGCCCAAAGCTGCGGGAACCTCTCCTCCGAGCCAACAGACGAGGCGATTTTACTCACAGGCGCGCCCCCGACGCCCGCGACCAAATGCGCATCCGACCCGGACCTTCACGCCTTCTCAAGACGAGGTGATTGCACGTCGGCGGGCCGTCTACCGCAACCAACTGTACTCGCTTCATGTTGGCTCGAACCGGATATCGAGGTACAGAGACCTGACGCCGCAGCTGTTCGCCTCCGATGCCGAGCTCGTCTCGCGCGCGCGCACGTTTCTCCGCCGAGAGCTGCAGGTTTTCGAGTTTCTATCACCCGATCACGATGCGCGATCTCAGGACGCCGACCCTGTTCGGCGACGCAGGGCAAACAATGCCGAATTCCTCCTTGAGTACATCATAGCGATTCTTAAGACCGTCGATATGCAGGGCAGCATGGGCCAGGCCGAGGAGCTGATCCAGGAGTTTCTGGGAAGGGAGAACACGCGACTGTTGCTCCACGAGCTCAGAGCATGGTTGCGGAGTCCCTACATGTCGCTAGAGAGCTGGGATCGTGCTGTGCAATACCCAGATGTTGTGCCTAAGCGGCGGCGATCACAGAGTCCCGGCACGGCCGATCGGGCGGGATCCTCAGAAGGCGCCGAGGGCATCTATCCTTCGAGGTGGAGAAGAGACGAGCGACGCAGGTACCGGCGCGAACCCTACGAGTCGCGCCGGTCACGAAATGACGAGAGATTGAGAGAGGCGACGGCGCGATACACCGTTGACTAAGCTCGGGGGAGAACGACCCAGACCATTTGATACCCCCTTATGTTTTCCATTGCGACGGTGGCGGAATTATTTGTGGAGTTTTTATTTATTTACTAGACTATTGCGACAGTCCGAGACAACCTCTAGAGCGGGACCGTGCATCAGCCCGCACTAGAACCTGGCATGACAGGGTCGATAAGCAGGGCATTCGACCTCTACGAATCATGAAATGTAACGCAGCAAGTCAAGTGCCGGACTGAAAGCTTATCCAACGTGCCGGAAGCTTCACAGTGCCGCCTTTGTCGCTCGCTCCTGGGCTGAATAATGGCGGGGAGTGGACTCGCCGATGAAATGAGGCACTACAGTGGAATGTGAGCAAACCCGCCGGGCCAACACTCCCTAATAGATTCCGGCCGGGTCGGGTTCCGACAACTGATTGGTAATCAAAAGACATCGGCACTTTGGGCGGAGTCCCGCCTTACTTTGTAAACCCGAGGTGGTCTCACAACGTATTTTACATCTTGAATCCCGTAACTAGTAAAGACTTGACAGACATCATTCGCCGTTTAATTTTTTAAAGTTTCTCTCACCACTGTGATCTATAGCGAATGAACGCCGTACGGCAAGCAAGCAAAATGACTAACATCAACATCAAAGTCATCTCAGACCCCGTCTGCCCCTTTGTAAGACTCTCTCACTGATGAATCTCATTGTTAACCCCACTAACACCATCTCCCAAAAAGTGCTACCTCGGCAAAGCCCGCCTGAACCGGGCGATAGACTTGTACAAGAAGACGTACCCCGGCGGCAAGGACGACAACTTCAACGTCACATGGCAGGCCTACTACCTCGACCCGACGGCGCCCACCAAGGGCGAGCCGGTCGTTGAGCGCATGGCGGCGCGCTTCGGCGCCGAGCGGCTCGAGATGATGCACGCGCGCATGAAGAAGATGGGCGAGGCCGAGGGCATCAACTTCACCTTTGGCGGCAAGGTCGGGCACACGCGCGACGCGCACCGGACGATCCAGCTGGCCAAGTCCAAGGGCCCCGAGGTCGAGAACGCCGTCGTGGACTCCATCATGAAGAGCTACTTTGAGGAGGACGGCGACGTGACGAGCTGGGACATGATTGTCGACGCAGCGGTGCGGGGCGGGCTCGAGAGGGACGAGGTGAAGAAGTGGCTCGAGGAGGGCAAGGGCGGCCAGGAGGTCGACAAGCAGGTTGAGGATGCGTACCGGATGGGCGTCCGTGGCGTGCCGCACTTTGTGATCAACGACAAGTACGAAATCGGCGGCGCGCAGGATGTGGGCGAATTTCTGGGGCAGATTGTGGCGGCCAAGGAAAAGGGCGGCCAGGGGTCGAGCGGACAGGACGGACTGTCATGTTGAGCGGTCAAACCCCAGCGTTCTCCTTTTCTTTGTATGCTGAATGAGAAAATGGAAAAAAAAAAAAAGTTCAAAATCACATTGTGTAATTCCTCGTCGCATTTTGGGTATCATGTCGTAAAAAACCATTGTAAAAGCGCCGTCCGACTTTCACATGTTGAGCAATCCTCCCAGGTCCTTTTCCATCGCCCGCAGCCGCAGCTGCAGCTCGCGCTTCTTCTTGTCGAGCTCCCGCACAACCTCCTCCTCGGCCCGCAGGTCGTCCTCCGTCATGAGGTCCTCGCCCTCGTCCTCATCTTCCTGCTCGTCCTCCTGCCCCTCGTCGCCCTCGTTCATCCAGTGGTCCTTGTTCATCCTCTCGAGCGCGGCCTGGTGCTCGGCGACCTTGGCCTCGTAGTAGGCCAACGTGTTGGTCTGGTGGGCGTACCGCGACCGCAGCTGCGGGATCCGCTCGAGCGCGCCGGGGAGGGCGTATACGCCGCACAGCTTCGTCGCGCCTTTGAGGAGGATCTCGACGTCAACATCGCCGCCTTTGCTGGCCGCCTGTCGCTCGCCGCGGCGCAGCTGCGCGTGAAGGTCACCGCCCAGGACGGCCGAGACAGCGGTGTGTCGACGGGGCCCGCCCATGCCGCCGACGCCGCCACGGGAGCTTCCCGGGGGCGGTCCGGTGGTGACTTCGCCCGAGGCGACGTTGAACACCGTCTGGCGGCGGCTGGTGGCGGGTTTCTGGTCGGGGTTCTGTGAGGCGGACGAGGATTGCGGCGGCGGGGGAGGGGGCACGGAGAAGAGGGCGCGCTCGTGGGCTTCGGTGTCGCGGATGAGGGAGGTAATGTCGGTGTTGTAGAGCATTGCGTTTGTGAAGATCTTCGGAGGCGGGAAGCTAATGCATCTGTCAGGAATTTGGCCAAGTATTTCGAGGGCACTCGATCGAATAGATTGCGGGGGAGCGAGGCGTACGGGAGAGAGTCGATGCCCTCGCAGGAGAGAGCTATCTGCTCCAGATGGATTGAGAGCATTGACATGACGGCGGTTCGGCTTCGGGACTCAGTTAGAGCTATTGAGATGTGTAGTTTGCGCGCTGTGGGCGATTGAGGTTTCTGCTGCTTCGACGCAGACCGGCTCCGTGGGATGTTTGGTGTGGGATTGAGAGGTTCAATGTTTACAAAGTGCCCCACCAAACAAATGGCTGTTTGGAGAAGAGCACCGGTGTCCCGCGTCGTTGCTCGGCGCACGGACCAGTGCCTAGCAGTTCATCCTATATTCCAAGTACCAAGTATTTTCTGTTTCAAGGCCGTCCATTCCTCATGAATTCTTCAACTACCTACGTCCGTTGGTCACGCTCTTAGTCTACCAAAATGACGAAGGCCATCTTCGGCATCGCAAACACAAGTGAAGATTTGGACAACCGCAGTCTCGGTGACTCCGCAGTATCGCGTTCCAAAGTCAACCTTGCCCTGTACTGTTCGACGAAAGCGATCAGTCCAAGGAGCAACATTAACGGTGCTGCCGAGGTTCGAGGCAGACATACCCAATCTGGACAATGTGTGTCGACATCGAAAAACTCGCATTGGGGCTGAAAGCTGGCTGCGACAGATCTGCGTATTGTCGTGGGCCGAGCTTTCTTCGCGATAATGCTGACAGCCAAGCCTTGCCCTGTCTCTCCCGAGGTCGGAACAGTCGACGGGTATGGCAGTTGGAAGTCAATTGACAACGATGCATCGCTGCACTCGGACCTACCCAGTCAGCTCATGGTCAGCCAGACCAGTCCCCAGCCACGCAGCTTGCCAAAACAAAACCAAACTCAAAAGTTGACCATAAGGCTGCAGTCTTGTTACACGGACTCTTCCAAGGCTGCCTGGTGTCTTTCGGCGAGGATCGCAATGTATGCCTCGGACCCCTAAGGATGACTCCCGGGTTGGGCGTGCCGATTGGCTGGGCGCGCGACGTCAGATATGACGACAACCCCGAGACTCTCATTGGCCTTTCTTCGAGCCTGCTACCTGTCTCCTCTCTCCAACGGTTTTGGGCGCATGGGCTGCAGCCTGTAAGACGCTCACATGCACCTCAGACGACCCCAAGGCACGGCTTACAGGGCTCTTCCGATTGCAACACGAATGGCGGGTCGGCCGCTATTGGCTTTCTTTTCGTGCATACGAAGGGAATCCCAGAGCCTCGCGTATCCTTTCTGTCCCTCTTGCACTGCCCAGATCTGACTGCATGCCGCTTCCGCGCATCTCATCTCGCTGTTTGCTCATCTCAGCCCCCCCAAAAAGAACAATGGTGGCACCTGAAGAAAGGGTAAGGCAACGGGCAGACAACGGCAGCGGGGCGGCGCCCTAGCCGCTGACGGCCGGCGCCCCCCTAATTGGCAAGTGGCCCTGGTCCAGTGATCAGCCAAGAGCGACGCCGTCGTCAATCTCGGCCCCTTCAGCCAACTCAGCCCTGCACCTGCGTCTCCTCTCGACCTTGATGATGGTGTGCGCACCCTGCGTACCGAGTCTACCTGGAGACTAGGATCTCCGGGTTGATGGCTGGAGTTTGTTCGTGTCTCACCGGCGCCGCCCTCCGTCTCCATACTCCTTCCCCACGATATAATGCCGCGTGAGCACCCACCTTCCTCCCGCCGGTCACTTGATCAGATGCCCTTCCTGTCACCGTCGTCACTGCTGCCACTACCCCGCGTTCCCTCTTGGCTGTATATTGTCCTCGAAATTCCCGTCGTCATGGCCGGCGGTCTTTTCTCCATCCCAGGCTTGGGCGAAAAGTTTGGGGTGCGCTATCGATCACGACAACAAAAGCGCGCCAACCTGCTCAAGGAGAGGATGGGCTCGACAAAATTCCTGGGCTCCCAGGTCGGAGGGAGCTCCGTCATCAGCTACTCGTATACCGATTTTCCCTACAAGCTGCTCGCCTGGGACATCTACTACTTTTTTCAGTACATCTGGGCGTTGCCGTGGATCGTCTGGCCCGTCACCCCGGCGAACTCTGGCGACCTCGACGAGCTGGCCTTTACGAGGCAGAATCTCTTTTGCATTTTTATGCACGTTGTTCTGTGTGTTCTGCAGATCGCCTTCATTCTGGCCTTGCCTTTCGCCATTCTTTTGCCAATCTGGGTGGCTGGCCTCGCTTTGGGCGCCTTTTTCGCCGTCAACTATCTGCTTTGCCTTTTGCTCAATGGCCCAACGCTCACATACACCTCGGACCCCAAGTACGCCCCAGAGCTGCCGGAGCACGCCCACGAGAAGTGGATTTTCCTAAACGGTGTTGCTGTAGGGTAAGTTGAGATACCTTACCTTTATCTGGTCTTTTTCCGTTTGTCGTTTAGCAACTCGACTCTTCGTGTTTTCTGTTATTTTAAGCTTTATGATCGATTGCCCCACTGAACATGTGCTGATCTCGTACTAGGGACCACTGGATGAAGAACAACCTCAATAGACTGGCGCTCACTTTCAAGCGGCCGATTCTGGGTATCCACAACCAGACTTCTGGAATCCTATTTGACGTTGTCGAATGCCTCATCCAACGAAACCTGGGCTACGCCACGTACGATGTGCGAATGTGCTATCGCATCGTCAAGGAGACGCTTTACAACCCGCAGTACTCCAAGGTTGTTTTCGTGCTGCACTCACAGGGCGGCATCGAAGGCGGTCTCGTTCTCGACTGGCTTTTGCAGGAGCTCCCACAAGACCTCCTTGCGAAACTTGAGGTAAATGAGCAAAGCTCCCTCATTCCCAGCAGAGCTAACAATACGTAATCAGGTATACACGTTCGGCAACGCCGCAAACCACTTCAACAATCCCCATCGCCATGTTTTGTCCCAGGCCTTGGCGCAGAGGAACCCCGCCGCCATGACTCTAACTACAACTACCACGACCCATGGAGGAGCCGCCGTTAGCAGTCCCATATCGCCAGTCACCAATGGTGACCTTCGCCAGGCCTCGAGTCTGAGCAACGGAAGCAAGACCCAAAAGAGTCACTCTGGCACGCCAAGCATCCCTAACGAATCATCGTCAACCTCGTCACGGTCGTCGACTGCGGCGCTAGACAGGGCCATAGGCCACGTCGAGCACTACGCCCACTCGACGGACTTTGTGGCGATCTGGGGCGTCCTCCACTTCTGCACGTCCCTGACTGCCGACCACAGCATGCCGCGCTTCATCGGGCGGCTGTTTGTGCGCGCCTCGGAACGCGGCGGTCACCAGTTCTGCCAGCACTACCTCGACGGCATGTTCCCTCTTGCTAGAGACCCAGAGACGGGAGAGTTCATTGGCGCATCGGACGAAAGCGAGTTTATGGAGAGCGAGATTCAGGTCGGTCGGCAAGGCGATGCCGGGGCCAACGCCCGCGAGGCATTCGAGGTCTCATATCTTGGCCGCGGGTTTTCGAACGAGGTTGAATTCCACGATGATAACGTCAGGGGAAGGCACAGGAAGAGGACCGTCAAGGTCAAGGACCTCTCCAGGTTGTGGCTGTACCGCAACGGTCGCAGCCCTCCTGAGACACCACCACTGCTGTACACGGAGAATGGCATTGTTAGGAACGCGACTTTGTAAGGTGTCAGTGAAGCTTTGATGTTTCGCTCGTAGTCATAGATTGATACCCTGCATTCCAAGCATTTGTATTTGTACATGTCCACTTTCACACTTTTGAGAAGTAAGACCAATGGACTCCATGTTTTTGTGAGATGTGTCTGAACAAGAGTAGTTGTGAGACGGGAAGTATGTTTAAGGCCTCCTTGATGACTCAGCTGACTGAGCTTCTTGAATAAAGGGCTGAGACACGCCGTGAGCGATGCGATTGCATATTGATCCACCAATTATGAATCTGAGATATAAAGCACATTTGGTGGTTCCGAAACAAAGTTCGGAGACGAAGCCTGTAGTTCATGATTCTTGCGGTGCATCATACCTAGTGGAAACGCGAATAGTCGACTTTGCACAAAGGTACAGGTGGAGATTGCAGCTTTGAGCGCGTTGTCAGTACTGTCTGCTGGTCAGAACTTATATGTTGCGTGAGGTCGAGTGGATATGCGCGAGCCGCAGAGAAGCAGTTGGAGTGAGTATGTTGTCGAGCTCTGTGTCGGGGAATTCTTATAGATACCTCCTGCAGCAGATGGATGAGTGATTACGAGTAAACAACCCCTTACACCCCCAACTCAGCAAGCGTCTGAATGTTTGCAGTTAAGGGGGTAATTAGATCATGTTGCGCTCGTATAAGAAGCAGCAGGATAAGAAATCAACCGATCCAGATACGAGAAATAAGCCAATCCCCAGGCACGGACGTCATTGAACAGACCCCTACGATGTAATTACCTAGAAATAGGTGCACTCCTTGCTCCAGACGCAATGGGGAAAGTGAATTCAATCTCTTGGCCGGCTGCCGAAAGCTTGTGGTCAAAGGAGGCGCTCTGGATCAATATGTGGTGAGTGCGGGAGGCAAATGAGTTGACGGTGGATCGCAGGCCCTGGAACCCGCAAAGATGACGGCCTAACCTGCTGACTCCACACGTGCCTTGATCAGCTCATTGCCCCGAATACGAATTTGATTCAATTCTAAGTGTTGAAGTGCATTCACCCCGAGAATTTCACTGACGATTCTGGAAGCGGGCTTGTGAGCCCCGTGGCCGTTGACGCTGGTGATAGTTTTCGGTGAAGACGTTTCACCGAAGGTGAGGATCGGTCGGCAGTGTGAGTGGAACCCGCCTTATCAGGATGACTCACCGACACCGCCATGGCGTGGCGGGTTGTGGGCCCCATGCTGCATCGCCCCCCTGGTCCCAAACTGCAGCGGGACCCTAGATATCCGTAAAATCGCCCGGGAAACAACGCCAGCGAACCCATGCCATGTCAAATCAGCATGGATCTGTTTTACACGTGTGCGAAGGTTTCAGTCGAGGCCGGTCATGCTTCCTCTCAGCACCTGCCATACAGCCGGCCACGGGGGCGCGGACATGGCTGTTTTGGAATCAAATTGGAAATACACATTTGCTCATGCGGCGGGTGGCCTGACGGTTCGTCAGTCACGGAAATGATTCATCTCGAGGCGGCTGATTACACACCGCCTCGAAACCCAATCACCGGCGTTCCCAACATCTCGCAAACACGGCTCGACGAGGGGTGGCGCGTCCCTGACCCAAGTGCCTTGGATGGTGTTTGGGTGTTTTGGCGCCGGACATTGGTTCCGGTTTTATCATCTTAGTATCTGAGCCAAGGGGCGGACCAAACCCAGACACACACAAAAAAATAGAAGCTTGAGCTTTGCCCACCGCATGCTTCAGCCCTGGCATCTGGTTCGCGCCGTCTCTAATCTTTATCGGGCCGCCGAAAATTGACGCAAGCCGGTCCCCTGCGCCGGGATCGCACAAGGGTGGGCGCGGTTTCCACCATTATCCATCAAAGAGCTTCACAAGCGGCGAAAGGGGAGGATTCCAGACGCGCCAGAGTCCAGAACGGCGACGAGGCCCCATAGAAAAAACTGGATATACCCGAGCGATCTCGAATCCGCTTGCCGCCATCCTCTTTTTTTTTTTGCGGCCTTGTCGCCCTATCTAGGTTGAGAAGTGACTCGCCAACAAATTTTCCAAACGGTCAAGGAGTCTGCTCGCTGGGAGTTCTTTAAGCAGAGAGGCCGCCCCTCGATCCTCTTTCCCTTCTCCCACACGAAACCCAAAGACATCTCGCAGACGAACGAAGAAAAGAATCACCCGCTATACACCCCATCGCAGACCCGTCATGAACTCGGTCCACATCAAGCACGGCTCCGTTCGGCAAGGCAAGTACGACGTCTACTGGAGCAAGGACAATGAGTGGGCCATTATCGATGACGAGGAGGACGAGGAGAACGAGCGCCGGCTGAAGGAGGCCTACCATCACCACCGCCTCAGCTCGCGATACCTGACTGCCGGCCTCTTCGTCGTCCTGGTGCCCGCCATGTGCGGTTTGCTATGGTGCTGCCGGTGAGTTGCCTATATCCCGTCATCTTTTTTTATTTTTCATTTTTTTGTTACCGATTCAGCTCACTAACACTTTCAACAGACTGAGACGGCGCATCTAAGCAAGTGTCGCGACAAAGTTTCAACGACAAGAGTCGACTATGCCGTCGGCTCACCAACCAGACCACGGCCGTGGTTCCGCCTAGTTCCACGCATTTCGCACGGCTTCTGAACCAACGCTGACGACACCGGCCGCGCGCCAAGACCGTCCCTCAACGCGTTGGTCATTACCATTTTTTTATTATTTCACGAAGCATCACGCAAATCACCTTCATCAAGCCGGAAAAAAAGATGTAATCACTTCTTTTTTATTTCTTCTGGCAACGAGGAAGCGCGCTCGGCACTCCACTCCGGCACCCTCTCGGCCGTCGTCTTCTCCTTTTGGGCATGCGACTGCTCGGCCGCGGCGATGGCAGCATCCAGCCCGAGATGCGCCGCGCCCTTGACGAGCGTCGCCTCGGACGACCCTTCGCCGCCGTCCACCAGCAACTCCGCACACGCGGCAGCGCCTTCAAAGGCCACGGCGCCGAGCGCCAGCCCCGCGGCCATCGGAACCAGCACGTCGCCGCGTTTCGTCTCGACCGCGAGGCCGCGGTCGAGCGCGTGCTCCTCGAGGATCCGCCGTTTGCGCCGGGCATTGTGGATGCGCGCCGCGTCGTAGGGGACCAGGAGCCAGGTCAGGCCAAACGTGAAGCCGCCCGCGGCGGTGTGCAGCGCCGCGCCCGTGGCGCTGCTCGCGAGCCGGCGGACGTAGTGAGATCGCCGGGCCAGGAGGACGTCGTCGGGCATCTCGGCGCACTTGAGGCGGTACGCTTCGGGGTCGAAGGGCATGTTTGCGCTATGCCCGCTGAGGTTGCGATTTGGGTTTGGTTGGTTTTGGTACGGATATATTGAACAAGGGTTTATTTTTGTTTTGGGAGAGACTCGGTCCTCGGGAATTGGTATTGTTTGCCTCGTATACTTCAAGTCATCGGAGCAGCGGCTCGACGAGAGCAGTTATACACAAAAGCCGTTGGCCTCAGACGTCACAATCGGACTTCTAGACACAGCCCCCTCATCACTTGGACGGATACACCGTATACCAACGAGATTGAACCAAGCGCATGAACTGCATAATTACAAACACGTCCCGGCACACCGCGCCGATGAGGCTGAGAAGTTTAAGCCTTTTGGATGCGCGCTCCTGTGATGATTGCGGGCCGAGGAATCGTTGCCTCCCCGAGCGCAGCATCCAGCCCGACTCGCGGCGCGAAGCGGTCGGGGTCCGGCAAGGGATCAGTGCGCCGGACGCCCCCGGATGGCTGGACGAACGTTATCTGCGGTATCTGCAATCTCGGACGACCAGGATGGGAGCTTCAAACGGCGGAGTTTCGGAGTCCGAGTATTCGTGCTGGTGGTGCAAGGAACATGCTCACAACGGAGGGCGCAGACCTGCTATCCCGTTTTCTCATAGTTTGCATAACATCTTTAAAGGCTCGGCGGGTTCGCAGCACGTCTTAATAGGAAGTCCCACGCGTAATGAATAATGTTTAATGGGAAATTCTTGCATTAATAATCATCAAGTCATCAAGTTGTGCCAATGCCGGTTGTCGTTCACTCGTCCTGTTGTCCCTTTGCCCCCCAAAAAACCGTACAAGTACACAGCGGCCCCGACGACCCACAACTTCAATTCAAACCTTCAACTCGACGTCGCGGCGGTACGTCCACGTGGTGGCGTCCGAGTACACGGGCTTGTAGCCCAGCACGCCCTCGACGAGCGAGAGGACGACGGTGGGCGTGAGGATGAAGGCGCCGCCGTACTTGTGCTCCGTGGCCAGCACGAGGCGGTCGATGCTCGCGCCAAGCCCAAAGGCGCACTGGTGCAGCCTGACCTCGACGGCGGGGGGCTAAACAGTTTCCCAAAAAAAAAAAGTCAGCAAAATCAACTTCTCTTCGTCCCAAGCATCGGAAAAAACCTTTGGGTCCCGCACCTTGCTGCTGATCTGGTGGTTCGTCCTGCGCCACCGCTTGAAGTAGTCGGCGAGGAACTTGAGGGTCGCGCTGTGGCTGCACTGGACCTCGATCTCGTAGGCGCCGCGGCTGTAGATCATGAGGTGGTAGGGCGGCTTCAGGAGCAGGTCGTCCGGGCGGGGCAGGGCGTCGGCGCGGGGCATGAAGTCGGGCGGCGGCTGGGTCGCCGTCGAGCTCACCGAGGGCCCGCGGCGGTGGGCTCCGCCGTTGGGGCCGCTGACGGAGAGGCGGCCCATGCGGGCGTCCATGCCGACCTCGGCCCAGTCGTCCGCCGTCGGCGAGGCCGAGTACGGGGGCAGCTGCTTGTGGTCCGCGAAGCATTCCTTGAGCTCGGCCTGGAAGAGCGGCTGGAGGTTCAAGGGCGTGATGCGCTGGTGCCGGGGCAGGGCGATGAGGAAGCCGCCGCGGTCGTCGGACCATGTCGTCGAGGCGTCATCTTGTCTCGAGACCTGTGTCGCGTGTAAGTGTTGGATTCTGTTTCTCCTCTTTTTGTGAGGTTATGTGCGTGGTGCGCTTACTTCAATGAAGAGTCTTAGTCTTGACCAGGTGATCTTGAGCTTCTCGAGCAAAGTCTCGGTCCACTCCTCATTCTTGCCATCGTCGAGGAGCTCCGTCGCGGCGCGGCACCATGCTATGACGGTGCCGGCGACGGCAACGACGGCGTCGGCCCTCTCGGTGTAGTCGGCGTCGAGCTCAGTGAGGAGAGGCTGCCACTCGGGGTTCACATCGACCTCGAGGCCGAGGACGTCCTGGAGGGCTTTGAGGGACTGCTGGAGGTGGCTGTCGTCCTTGGTCCAGTGGTCACGGATTGCAACCTTCACTTTGAGGGGTCTGAGGGATTGGTCAGTGTGTAAGTCGGGTGTGGGGCAGGGGTTGGTTCGCGAAAGGGGCGGCGAGGCTTACAGAGTTGTCATGCCAGGCTTGGATCTTGTTGGTTCGTGTCGTTGGTGAGATGGTGTGTGAGATCTTGATGAGATCTTTAAAGGAAAAGTCGGTTGAGTTTCTTGAATGGTGTCTGGTACGAGACAGCTCTTGTGAACTCTGTATGGGAATCTGACGCTTGATATCTACTTTGAACCGTGAAGGATGGACCCACAGATGCAGTGAAATGCGCGTTGACTTATCAGTCGAGAAATCCACCTCTGGTGCATCCCAGCGCCAAGCTGACCGCCAAGACGCGTCCGGCAGCCCGCAGCTGAACATGTGGCGTCACAACATCCCCGTCTAGCGAGGCGGAGTCGCTGTTCACACGTCAATTAGAGTCACACTTGAGAACCAAAAAACAAAATGCCGTGGACCTGGCACGTCTGGGTTTGAACCATGAACAGAAAATGCGACTCTGATTAATTGCGAATCTGGACTGCGGCGATCAGCGCATAGGATGCGGCCGTTCGAGGGTGGGACGGTCAGGTCAGATGATGAGCCGATGGTTTTTGCGCCGAGGTCACGGGACCGCAGCGTGCGAACATGCCACCGGTTCCATCGGCCTGTCGGGCAGAGACACTGGGGACTCGGGCAGAGTTTGGCGCTGTCTGACAGGCACGTGCCGGGTTGTGTCGGGGGTGCGGACCCTGGGAGATCCTTGAAATGGCTCTAGACGACGAGAAAGAGGCGGACACCGGGAGACGTTGTCGGACGGTCAGAGAAGAGTCGGAGGAGAAATAAAAAAAAAGCAGAGACGAGTGACAAACCACAGCCCGCGGAAACGGTAAACGGTCCGGACCGAGATGGGAATGGGAAGGTGGTGATGTCATGTGGTCAATCACCTGGGTTGCGCATGTGGGCTGCCTCCCGCCGCGAGCCTCTTGGTTTT
This sequence comes from Colletotrichum spaethianum, assembly GCF_022836535.1. NCBI lineage: Eukaryota > Fungi > Ascomycota > Sordariomycetes > Glomerellales > Glomerellaceae > Colletotrichum > Colletotrichum spaethianum. Next base: position 805,539 of record NW_026054793.1, read on the forward strand.
CTTCCAAGAGTAATAACGTAACGTAGCACATGTGCATGCGTGATGCGTGCATGTATGCGTGCATGCGTCTGTTGTGTGTTGTGTTGGGTTGGGTTGGGTTGTATTCCAGCAGATTGTCGGTGTCGCAGACCCTGAGAGAGACAGAGAGCCGCTGCCAACTATCCAATGCTCGACTCCAACTTCGACTGCATCCAAGAGCCCAGCTTCAACTGTGTACAGGTCTGCAACTGCTGTAGCTCCGCACCCAAGACATGAGAAAGGGGGGCCCTCGACGTGTTGTGATGTAAGCTGCTGCGCCCAGGCAACAACCATCACGGCCATGGCTGCTTGGCGCTGTTGCGGCGGCTGTAGATCGGCCCAGGCCTCCCCGCTAAACTTCTTAGCTAGCTACCTTGGCGGCCCGGAGCCCCTGAAAAACTGCTGGGCACGGCGTGCACCGCGCCATCGTTGCGTTGCAATACCGTCGTGTCCACATCCGGGCAAAGGTCGGCGAGGACTCGAGTCCAATTCTTCATCTCAACCGCCTAGCCGTAGGGCTGGGCGCTAATTTGATGGCTCCCACATGAGTCTCAAAGAAACGACTATCGATCCTGTTGCAAATAGCCTAGTTTGTCGCCGAGGCTGAGTTTGTGAAGATGATCGCTGCCCTGTGAACCTCTGGATGAAGCTTGGCGAGGGCTGTTGACTGGCCAAGCCGACGACGAGGCTGTTTAAAGGTCACGAAGCTGAAAAAGAGGGCTGAATCCAGGAAATGAGTGGTGAAATTGAGGCTTTTTGGCTGCGATGCCGGTAGACACGAACGAGAATAAAACGCTGTCGAACCCTCTCACGATGCAAGTCTTCCAGGATCATCCAACGCCGACGTTGCCTTTCGATTTACTCCGTCTCCTTGGTCGCATCAACTGCCGTTGCTCGTAACAATGTCTCGCATTCCGCCCGTGGAAAAGCTACCGCTTGCGGTCCGGAAGAACCGTACGTCGCAAACTCCAGTCCCGCCAAACTTCCTCGGGCACTAACAGTCTTCCAGTCCGTGATGAGTGGGAGAGCAAAAAGGAAGACCTCGAGAAGGAGCTCTCCGACGTCCTCGGCGCCGAGTGGACGTTGAGCGAGATCAACCCGAACGAGCTCTACGCCTACGCGGGAGATGGCTACGCCAAGCAGTACCTTGGCAGCTGCATCGCCCAGTGAGCTCAACCCTCCCTCCTCAGACAATCCATCTCACTGCTTCGTCAAAACTAACGCCGGGATAGATACGTGTCCTCGGCCATCTCCAACCTCAAGTCCTTTGCCTCGACTTACGGCGAGGACGGTAAGGCGGAGCTCAACTCCATCTGCCACGCCCGCTCGCTGCTCCTCGACCTCGACGACCGGCCTGACAAGAAGGCGCGCGTGTCGTACTGCGGCGTGCTCGTCAGAGACGGCGGCAAGCTGGCCCTCGTCTTCGCCGAGGGCAACCTCGGCACCAACGCCGACTACGCCATCGACAGCGCGGGCCTGCTCAAGGCCCTCAACGACGCGCCGCCCGCCCCCGGGTCCGACGGCGCCATGAGCTACGCCGCGCGCACGTCGGTGCGGCAGGAGTACGACGAGCAGATCGAGGAGACGAGGAAGAAGCTGGCCGACATGCTCGAGCGGCCCGACGTCGTGCTCGTGCCCAACTTTGAGGCCAACTTTACAAAGATCCGCGAGGCCTCCCAGAAGAAGGGCAGCGAGGTGAGGGACGACTGGGAAGGTAACCTGGGCGGGTTCACGCGGATGTACTTTGAGGGGCTCGAGTACCAGATGGCCTACCAAAAGTTTGGGGAGGACGACCTGCTGAGGGAGGGCTTCAACGACGCTGTCGAGAAGGGGGAGGTTCACTTCCGCATTGTGGATAAGATGGCGTACGGCACGTATGGCGAGGTCGTCCTGGAGGACGGAGCCGTCTACGTTCAGGTATGTTGATACCGGCTGTGTCAGATGGTGGATCGTGGTGTTTGCTAACTGTTGGGTAGACTCGCCCTCACCACTTTGGCTCCAATGTGAGCTATGCCGCTGAGAAGCTTTTGGACCAGCTTTGATGAGTTGGCATGAACCTGTTGACAAGGAACCAGGAACGGTGTCTAGCATATCAAATACCGCACTAAAGTGATAGTAACCGAAACAAACGAGTTGGTACATAATACGTTCCGACGAGCTTCGAGCAGATTGAAAGCTCCGTTTCTCATCTAGCCCCGTCCCAGGCGTACTCTTCACTCCAATCTTGCCATTGCATGTATTGGCCATGGCTGCCTTCTCGGGTGATGCGGACAGGGGAGCAGCTCCTGGTATGGCAACTGTCACTAACCTCCTGGGACTCATCGTGATCCTGGTTACCTAGAGGCTTGAAATATGTTCCTTTTCATTAACATTAAAGATACATGAGACGTCTCTACCTGGACCTATGACACCAGCGACTGCTGCTCACGAGCGACCCGCACATCGCCGTCTCAAGAAAGGCGCCCAGGACGCCGCCAACAATACCGCCTCCCGCGTCACCGGCAGTGACGAGCCCGAGACCCAACTCCCGATCGCCCTGATCTCTTCGGTCCTCCCTGACTCTGGCTAAAACATTGATGTATAGCGAGCCGCCCGCAAACCCAACCAGGAATGCCAGGAGGAAGGCAATGTACGTGGATATGAGGAAGATCGCGTTGATGAATGCGACGACGGCCCACACACCCAGAGCGACGAGATGCAGTTTGAGGCCCCGCACCGGGAGGAACCTGATCGACGATCGCCCCATCCAGGTTCCTAGATACATGGACATGCCGTAGGTGGTATAAAAGTGAGAGAACGTCTCAAAGCCCGATCCGTCCAGCGGCCTGGCGAGACCGTACTGCAGCAGCGACAGGGAAGCGGACGCCGCGAACAGCGGAAGCATGTCCGACCGCATCAGGCCGCAGAGGGTCCTGAACGTCCTGCTGATTCCCACGGGACTGTTGGATCGCGACGCGCTCTCGTCCCGACCCAAAAATGACCGCCCTTCCTCAGCGCTGGCGCCTTCGCGGTCCTTCCCACGCTCGTCCTTCATTTTGCCCCTCTTGGTCAGATTCTGGGGCAGAATGATAAAATGGGAGACCAAGAGCATGGCAATGAGGTAGTAGATGTACCCCGTGGCGCTCCGCAGGACCTTCCCCGCACCGTACGTCAGCAGAAACGGCCACACGGCGTTCTCGAGCAGGCCCGCACCGGTGCCGAAGCCCCACCCGGCCAGCGCCGGCGCGCCGGCGTGCCCGATCATCCCGAGACATGACACTTCCGTCGCAGTGGACGCGACGGAGGCGATCACCGCGTTGACGATGCGTACGGGGGGGAGCACATTGGGCGGCGTGTCGTCGACGATGCGCTTGACGATGAACCAGCACACCGCGACGACGAGGGGTCGGATCCGGCACGGGATGCGGTGGATGATGAACGGCAGCGACAGCTTGGTGAGAAGCACCGGCAGGAGTTCGATCAGGATGACGACATGTCGCGGGTAGGGGATGATGAGGTAGTTGGCTGCATGGACGATGGAAGGGAGGATCGTGTTGGCGAGACCTTGATTTCGTTAGCGACGGGAGGCCGGGGACGGGTGTAGTCTAGTTGGTGGCGAACACGGGGACAAACTTACCTATCAGCGCGAAACCCCAGAATGCTCGGGAATTTTCAAATGAGCACTGCATAACGGCGGTTCGGCCCGCTGTCTTGCTTTTTGCCGCCATCGCGAAAGGGGGTTGCAAAGGTCAAAGTTTCGGAAACCCTCTCCCTCACAACGCGCCAGCAGAAAATTGTGCTTCTTCAACCGAGACATCGAAGCCATCGGAAACTCGTTCAAACGACTTTTTGAGGTCAGTCACGCTCACTGATCAATCGAAGCACAGTTGGCGAACCACGTGCTGTTGCCGTGAAGGCCAAGCATGGATTGGCGGTAGACGAGACCCGGCGCCGACGAATCGAATCCACCACGTGGGATGGGTTCGGCAATTGATAGGGGTGGGAGGCGTCACACAGGCCCCCAATCAGATAACATGAGGGCCACCGGGGAGGCATCGACATGCTTGATGATCATGCCTTGTCGATCGCATGGCTTTCGTATTTATCGGGTTTTAGGACGTTTCGGCAGTCGCGACAAAATGGAGCAGAAGGAAGCGTCACGCATCGTGACATTTCTCGCAGGTCCATCGTCGCGACAGTGAGCCGCACCCGTCATGGCTTCGAATCTCATGTTCTGGCGCCGGGGCTCCAAGTCCAAGGCGGGAAGCCGTAACGGGCTGTTGGATGGCGATGCGCAAGGCCGTCGCCAGGTTCCCGCCACGCCGGCGGAATGGCTGCGGGCCGTGCTGAGATTCGTCCTGCCCGTCGTGCTCTTTGGCATCTTTGGCTATGCTCTGATGAACTTGGTATGTCCCGCGGACTCATTCGCTTTGCTTCGCTAATTTACCACAGTCTCCCATGGAGGTCGCGCGCTTCACTGGCGGCGGCAACATCGAGAGAACGATCACGCGATCTCATCTCGAGAGCCTCCACAAACCGAGCCGCGTCGACAACGGCGGCTCCCGTCGCCTCAGGCTCTTTATGCCTGCCGATGGACCAAGCATCAACCTCTGCAAGACAATCATGTCGGCCGTCGCGCTGGGATACCCGATGCCCACCCTTCTCAACTGGGACGGGGAGTTCAATCGGCCGGACTGGCACTTTGCCGGGTCCCACATCGCGAAGCTGGAGTCCTTGCTGGCGGTCATCGACGACTTGTACGAGCGGGACGACGACGTGAATGAGAACGACCTCGTTCTGCTCGTCGACGCCTACGACATTTGGTTCCAGCTCCCGCCCTCCGTTCTCATCGAGCGCTTCCACCAGCTCAACCGCAAAGCCGACGCCCGCGTGAAGAAGCAGTGGGAGGACCAGGGCCTCAAGCCGGACTTCCCCGTGTCTCCGCCAACCCAGAACATCATCGTCACCACGGCCAAGGACTGCCAGCCGACCTGGGAGTCGGGCTCCGACCCGCGCTACGAATACTGGCTGGACTCGCCCCTGCCAGCGGACTTTTACGGCAACGAGACCGACCACGTGCTGCCGTACGTCTTCGACTCGGCCAGGAAGTACAAGAAGATCCGGCCGCGGTGCGTCAACAGCGGCATGATCATGGGCACCGTCGGGTCGCTCCGCGGCGCGCTGCGCAAGTGCAAGGGCAAGGTCGACGTGGCGGCCGCGGCCGGGCGGCAGCTCTGGAGCGACCAGGCGCTGTTTGCCGAAGTCATCGGGGACCAGGAGGTGTGGCGGCACTGGATGCGAGGGCTATCCTCGTCCTGGAACGGCCTCGTTGCTCAAGAACAGCTGGGGCGCCTGCCCGGGGACGTGCGGCGGATTGCAGATGCGGCGTTGGCCGGGGAGGAGTTTGAGTTCGGGATCGGTCTGGACTACGACTTTGCGACGATTCCTCCCACGTGCTCCTCGGAAGACGATGGGTACTTTGTCAAGCTCGACGATGCGGAGGCGATCAAGAGGGAGTCGGACAAGGCGGGAGTACCCGGCGACGTGAGGGTGAACAGCATCCCGCCCGAGCTGAAAGACGCCCCGCAGCCCATCCCAGGGTACGGATGGAGCAACCTGTCTCTCTACACGGACTTCTTCTTCGGCACCTCCCCCGTGGGGATCCACCACAACGCCTATATATTCGGCCTGAAGGCGTGGCGGCTAGAGAACTGGTGGAGCCTGACGTGGTTCTACCCTCACCTGCGGGAGCTGGTGACCAAGGCCTTGGAGTCGAACAGGAAGCTCGCGCCGTTGGCGCGGCTCCCCATGGACTCTGACGGCCGAAACGAGATGGTGTACTGGGCTTCTGAAGAGGGGTCGAGCGAGGCGAGCGTCAAGGTCTTTGATGGGTCAAGGGAGCGGACGGGTTATTCGTCGGTTGGGTGGGATGGCGTGTGCCAGAAGGGGGAGAAGAAGTGGTACGATGTAATATTCGCGGATGAAAAGGGGCCGCTGGCTGCTTGATCAAGGTTCATATAACCAAGCTCTGTTAATAAACTGTGAACATGTTACGAACACACCTTGTCTGCCTCTGTTATGATAGAGCTGTACATCAGGGTGTACATAAGACCCCGGATACTGAATGGAATTAACACTACGGAAATCAATCATAGTTTATCTACTTTGTAGTTGCGGTTACTACAGATTACGGTATTGCATACGTCTGAGTGAGAAGCCCCTACGGATTGGTTCTTTTTCATGCTCACCACACCGGGAGGGCGTAGAAGTCTATCAATATTGTGGACATGCCATAGTGACGACGCCGAGGGTAAGGTGAAGTATCCCTAGAGGCTTCCACTGCAGGCAGACACAAGCAGCACAGAACGGCTCGAAATTAGGCAGTAAAAGTCTACGAGCTCGTGCCTTGAATTACTGACGAGGCATCATGCAAACTCATTCTCTCCGCGTCTTTTCACCTCCGTACCCGCTCAGCGATACCCGGCAAGGATACCCATCAGTGGGATGCGCCGCGCCCGCCTCGACCATGAAAACCCTCTGCCCCCCCAGCCCGCTCAGATCCAGCTTCTTGTCCCCGTCGAGCTCGGCGTAGCAGTCCTTCAGATCAAACTCCCGCACCACGCACGCCAGCACGGCCTTGGTCTCCGTCATGACCAGCTGCTGCCCGACGCACAGCCGCGGCCCGTACTCGAACACGCGCCAGCCGCCCTTGGGCGGGTACAGCTCGTGCGCCGGGTCCGTCACCAGCCACCGCTCGGGGAGGTACTCGTCGGGCCGCGCCCAGTACTTTGGGTTCCGCTGGATGGCCCAGTGGAGCATGTTGACGGCGACGCCGTCGGTCGGGTACGTGTTGCCCTCGGCGTCGCGGAGGACCAGGTCCGCGCAGCCCTGGCGGATGCCGCCGGCGGGCGGGAACATGCGCAGCGACTCCTTGATGCAGGCGGTGGTGTACGGCAGCGCGTTGAGCAGCGCCGGGTTCTCGACGATCCGGGCCGGGGCCGATCGGACGTCGGCGCCGAGGACCTCGTCGTGCTCGGCGCGGACCCAGGCGAGGACGTCGGGCCGCGAGCCGATGTTGTGCAGGCAGTAGACGACGGTGGAGGCCGTCGAGTCGTAGCCCGCGAAGAAGAACATGCGCATGTTGCGCGTCATGATGCGCAGGTAGTCGGCGTCGAGCTCGGTGCGGCCGGCGTTGTGCGGCTGCGCGAGCCAGTTCTCGAGGGCGCAGTCCAGGACCGACTGGAACCGCTCGGCCTTGTCGCGGTTGTGCGCTCTGTTGTGCAGCAGCGTGCGGAAGCGCGCGTCGATCTGCCGCTTGATGTGGTTGTCGAGCACGCGCCCGCCGTTCCAGGTGCGGAAGAGGAGGACGGGGTCGATGCGCGCGACGAGGTTCTCGGGCTTGTGGGCGGTGAACTTGAGGCGGAGCTGGCCCTTCATGGCCTCGGCGAGCGGGTGCCGCCGCTTCTGGGTCTCGAGGCGCATGTTGAAGAGCTCCTCGCCAATGATGTCGGTGATGAGGTCCAGCATGAGCGGCTCGAGGCGGAACATGCCGCCCTCGGCGGCCTTGGCGCGGAGGCGGTCGGCAAAGGTGACGATGTTGTCGACGATGATGGGCACGGCGGCCGTGATGTTCTGGTTGCTAAAGGTCGGGCTGAAGAGGTTGTGCAGGTGCTTCCAGGGCCGGCCGTTGGTGTCGAACTGGCTGGGGCCGCCGGTGATGGGGTGGAACCAGCCGAGCAGCATCGGCGGCTTGTTCGAGCCCGCGACGGGGTGGTAGACGGTCTGGTGAGCCATCTCCGGGTCGAAGACCATGAGCATCGGGTCGGCCATGGGCCAGGTGTCGACGTAGAATGCGCCGTTCTTGAACGGCTCGCCGAGTCTGGACAGGATGTAGTTTGCGTGCACGCCGGGCGGCAGGCTGTCAAAGGCCTTCTTGGCCTCGAGGAGGTTGCCGAAGAGAAAGCTATGAGGGACGACGGGCTGTTTGTGGTGTTAGCGACGTACGCATAGTGTATCGGGGGCGCGGAGCTCACCAGTCCTTGCCGCCTCAGCTCGGCCATTTTGCCGCGATGCTTCCTTAGGAGCGTGATGAAGTAGAATAAGGAGCCAACAGCGGTTACTAGAACGGCCGCCGCGGCCGACCTCAAAAAGTAGGAAAATGCCCCGTCCATCTTGAAGGCAGCGTTGAGGATGTCGCTGGTTGGTTTGTCCGACCGCAACTTGACTCCTGTTACCGACTATGGGCCGCACCCGTCAAGACTCCGTGTCTTCTATGTCCCGTCGTTCTTCACCACAAGGCCACGAACTTTGATTCTTCCAAGATTGTAGACGGGGGAAGTTGAGAAGCTGACAGGATGAGCGGGAAGCTTTAAATCATTGGATTAAATCGGCCCCGACAAATGGGATGCGCTCCGATAAGCCAAGCTACCCCATACGGGGTGCCCGCAATTCGCACCATCCAATTTGTTGAATCCTGTAGGCACCCGAACAGCTGGGATCAGGGGTACATGCACAGCTGTCATTGTCCATTACAGTTTGCTAATTTAACGCCGTTCCCGATCACAACAACATCACTTAGGTCCACGCACGGCATGGGAGCAAATCCTGAAGGATAACCAGTGGGCTGATATTGACCACACGTAAGCCCAAGCCCTAGTCTCCATGAGTGGTAAAATCGCTTCTTTTTTCGCTTTGCAGCTAAAATCCTACGACTTTCCCTCAAACAACTCAAAGTGGTATCTGATAATGCCTCCATGATCCTGTCGCTTTGTGGTGTGGGGGGTGGTAGTGCCCGCCATATAACCAAATCCTTCCTGCGCCGGGTTGTTCTGTGATGCCTCTTTTCCTTGATCCTTTCCTTTCAAGCCTACCAAGTTCCAATGAATGGACCGAAACTCCAAAAAGATAAAAATAAAATACAAGAATTTGAAAAATTCCAAAACCCAAATGAGTAGCGAAAACATGAAGCGCTGCTCCGTTTACGAAAGCGCGGGATGTTCGCCAACTTCTCGCCTCACTGTCTGCGTCGGGGGGGAATCCCAATCTCAAGGTGTAGCTAGCAGCCACTTTCTGGCTGCAGGCTTGTGTAACAGAGAACCAATGGTGCATACTGAAAGAGGCCGCTGCTCCCTAATGGTGAATGACAGTATACCTCGCGGTCTCGGGCCTATAATGTAGTGCGAGACCATACTTGGATACTCTTCCGAATATTGGTCAACGACATTGGAGGGTAATGAGTGGGAGGCAGGAGCATGCTTTTCAGGCTGTGCTCTACTCAGGCTTTCAACGTCCATCTATAGACGCAATGGAGACAATAGTTGGCGAGTTTGACGTGCCGGTCCAGGAACCCGTCCTTTACCTCGGCACGCCGCCAGCGAGTCCAACGGCCACGGAGGATGTCAGGAGTTCCATGTCGTTGTAGGTCTGCTTGCAGCCCCTTGGCGGCTTGCCCTTGGCGAAGCCATGGCTGTAAGCTTCGCCCAGGACGCTCAAGTCCATCGTCGGGGTCTCGGGCGGGCAATCTCTGCGGACGACGACCAAAGAGGACTCACGCGACATCCTCCATACCTCGTCGCCGGCCCGGGTCTGGTTGGGCACCAGCACCAGAGCGCCGTGGTCTTGCGTCAGAGCCAGCCGGCGGCTCTTGTCCTTGACGAAGGTCTCGAGGAAAGGAACCTCGGTGTCCGCTGTGGGCGCGAGCGGACCGGTGCTCGACATGGCGTCGGTGAGCAGGTTCCTGTCGTCCAGGGTCCAGAACTGTCTGAACGACTCCGGGTCTTCGCCGGCTCCGACAGCCTTCTCAAAGTCGCCGAGCCCGGCCAGGCCGTTGAGGACGGGGCTGAGGAACCTGCTGAAGGACAGGACGATTTGGTCCCTGGTGAAGCCTTGGGGATACCTGTCGGTGGTGGTCTTATTGAGGCTGTCGCCGGATAGCGTCCGTATGAGGGTGTTCATGTGGCATTCTTCGTCCGGGCTCGGTGAGCGCATCTTGTAGACGAGGGTCAGGAGCTTGACTAGGGCAAGAGCTCCTTCAAGTGTGCCAGCTCCTCGGAGATGGCGACGACGGTGTCGACGTAGGTGCCGCCGAGCTGCACCTGTTCTGACTGGAGGTCGTCGACGGGCATGTTGTGGCCGAGTGGGAGGTTCATTGTTGGTTTGGTATGCGTGTATTTTCTGATATAGTCAAGTGGGAGGTCACGGCGTGAGGAAACGAGAAGGAGAAGGGGTTGGCAGCGGGTGAGACATATATCACAAAAGACCGGCCCAGACTGTCGTCACCATCCGCACTGGCGGGGTCATAATGGCCTTATCTAGCCGAGCCCTGATGTTTCCCTAGTTGCCGGGACACTGGTCGGCAGGGGTTGGCAAAAGGGACGTGGATACATGGCAGCGAGCTTCCGCCTGCTTCGTCCTATCCGGGGAGGCCAGTCCGGGGGGACTAAAGTTGGCTTGGTTGCGTAAACCGGCGGGTCTGCACACTCGCAAAGGGTAGGATGTGCGGGTTGGAGTGGGCTTGGTACTGGGACTGACGGGGCCAAGGCGGCTACGATGTCATGCGAATGGAGTCGGCCAAAGCTTGACCTGCGCCGCGTAGCCATGTGGAAAGGACTATCCGCTGTGCAGAATGCAGTATGCCTCATGTTGGGGTTGGAATTGGTTGCTTGGCACTGGGATAGCCCGGACCTTGGGGCCACAGTGTCACCCGGGCCTAATGTGAGGTAAAAATCCCCCTGGCACAGAATGCCAAAGTCCGCGGGCGACCGTCAGACATGCGTGATCTGCATCCGCCAGTTGGTTTTGTTGCAGCAGGTTGGTTTTGTGTGCACAGAGAACCAACGTTGTTCGGAGCACCGTACGTCGTAGGCCAAGGCAGAGGAGGTGGGATGGCTACGAGGACATGATCTTGTCTCGGCTATAGTGACGAACGAACGACTTGAGTGCAGGAAGGCGAACAAGATTTTGAAGGAGAAATGGAAAGCCAAAAAGTCTGGCAGAGATGACGTCGAGCTTGGATCCGCTTTTGACGGGCCCGGTTGTGTTGGCGCGCCTCAAAGAGCCGCCCCAGTAGGTAGGTACGGGGCAATCGGTACCTGCCCCCTGCTTACCGTCCGGTCGCTTCAGGGTCTGCTCATCCAATGTTTTGGGACCGGAACGCCGTCTCTCTCACAATTCCGAACTCGGTCGTAAAACTCAGTCCTGGTCGTTCGTGACAAGTTGGTCTTCGGAACCAGAATGTGGAGCCCGACACGCCCCGTTGACGACCCTGGAGGCAAATCTCAGCACTCCATCATGGCCTCCCGAGGTTAATTAGCCCAGGAATGCACACCCAGTAGCCTGTGTCACTCGAGGATACTGCCTTGGTGCTCATAGGACCAAAGTTCAGCTCTGATGTCAGCTTTGTCTCCCGTTCCGGCAAACCGGCACCAGCGACAATCCGTGTGTGGCCGGCGACACTGATCTGCCATCCCGCGTTGATCATTCCCTGCCATTCAGTTGGCTTCGGACGACCCTCCCTGACCCTTCAACGCACAATGTGTCGTGTCATCTCGTCGCCGCAACCCACTACTCACAACTCCAAACTGCCCTAGATATCCATAGTTACAGCCTTCGAAAGTATCCAACTCAATGGTCAAAGTCCTCATCATCATGGCCGACTGTGGCCATGATCCTACAGGTACCCTTCATCTATCTTCACCTCCTTGAACGGTTCTCGTCGCCAAGTCTCCCGTCATCGCCCTTTCGTGCACCTTTTACCCCTCATCCTCCCTCCAAATCGCCTCCCCCCCATCATCCCCTTGCTCGACGAGCAAGCTCCGCCCGGCTCCGCTCGTCCCAAGGCCCCCTGCAGTCTCCGCAATCGTCCCAAGACATCAAAACCCCTCCATGACTGGATCTGCGTCACGAACCCCAAAGCTAATCTGCTCGTTTGCCTCACAGAGGTCGCAGTCCCCTATCAGGCTTTCAAAGATGCAGGATTCGATGTAAACTTTGCGACTGAAACGGGCAAAAAGCCCCGATGTGATAGCCGCATGCTCGAGGGCATCTCCCAGAAACTACTGGTACGAGCTTCTCCTTCGAAAGACCATAACATCATCGTACATCAACGTCCCGCGGCGATGTAATAGGCGCTTGCAAATGCCCTATGCTGTTTTCTCGCGAGTTGGAGCAAACGTTAACGTGCGACCTTCTAGGGTGCCGCAGCTCCTGTTTTGAAAATCTACGACGCCATGGCCGAGTCCCCAGAGATGCAGAAACCGCTCTCCTGGACCTCCCCGGGCTTCACCCTCGATGATTTCGACCTTGTGCACATACCAGGCGGCCACGACAAGGAGGTCAGACAGCTCCTGGACTCGGCCACCGCCCAGAAGCTTCTCGCCGACTACTTCCCCAAGACCAAAAAGCCCGGTCGGAAAGTCGTTTCCGCCATCTGCCACGGCCCTCTGCTGCTCTGCAACGCCAAGGGCGAGGACGGAAACAGCGTCCTGTACCACTGCACGACGACGGCGCTCCCCGGGTTCTTTGAAGCATCGGCCTATCATGGTACCAAGTTGTTTTTAGGTGACTACTACAAGACGTACGGCGCCGGCTCGGAGAATGTTGAGAGTTTGGTGAGTGTCATCCGATATATGGGTTCGGCCCATCTCGCTATCGGCGCGAATACTCATCTCTTTTAGATGCGCAAAGCGGTTAAGGATCCTAGCCAGTTCAAGAGCAGCTGGATGCCCAACAAACCGTTCGTGTCTCTGTCTTCCTCTGATAACTGACCATTGCTCACATGTCTTTTCTCAGCTTCGTTGTAGAGGACACCGAGTACAACTACGTCAGCGCTCGATTCCCTCCAGACGCGGAAAAGATGGCTGAGATGACTGTCAACCTGGTCCACCTGGTCCAGGGTTTCAAGGATGGCGAGTCAGTGAGCGTATAGGTGCAACAAGTGGGCTCTTCGGACGCGTGTTCTGGCCTCCAGTAGTCTTTGCGTTTGCGACAGAGCAAGTCCCGCAAGCCCGCAGATCATACGCTGATCTGGAAACTGGCTGCCATGTTTCATAATGTGCATGTTTCGTTCAACAAACAGAGCCGCCCGCGAAAGGAGGGATACGCGCCGTTATGCAGGCACAAAACAGAAGATCCCAGTTCTGAATGACACAGTTTCACTGAATGTCGTCACTATGACCTCTTCTTGCAGGTGACAGCCTCTAGGAACAGCTATGTTCCCGGCATGGTTAAGCTTAAAGAACACATACTCGCCTGATTCGGGGACGTCCGGCGACCATTATGCTTGAGCGGACCGGCTCTATGCGTGTGCAGCGGATAACATAGGCCGTCGCCAAGAAGTTCTTTGTGGGCTGGGATGGTTCGAGTGACCCCGCAACTCAAGAGGCCTGTGAGTTGGACAGTTCCACGATCTTCTTGATAGCCTCATCGACGCCCTCGGCAACAATTGTAGGCTCAGTGTCGATCACACTGCCCAGAGCATCGATCCACCCCGTCCCACTCCTATCTATCCACGCCGACCGCCACCCAGCAGCCCTCGCGCCCAGGGCATCGAACGGATTCGAGCTGATGAGCCAGATCTTGTCTTCTCGTCCAGACATGCCGACTTTCCTCGCAAAGTGACTATACGTCCGTGGAGCGGGCTTGAAGCACTGCGGCTCTTCCACCGTGACTAGCTTCCCCGGGCCAAAAACCTGACCCATCCGCGATAGCCCGGGCGCTGTCTTCATCGACGTGCCCACCATGTCGTCGGTGCCGTTGGAAAAGACGTAGGCGTCGATAGACCCGTTCTTGTCGACGATATCCAAGGCCGCCTCGATCTCGGGGAAAGCCTGGAGCCCGTTGTAGGCTTCCATGAGGCGGCCCTCGTCTTCGGCAGACAGTTCGAGCTTCTTCTCGGCGACGGCGTGCTTCAGCGCAGCCCGCGTCAGCTCGGAGAACGGGCGGTAGATGCCTGCGTCTCAATGCTCAGCCGCACATTCGTTGCAAAGTAAATCATCGGTCACGCCCGACGAACCCATGCTGTTTATGCGCCACGTGTACTCCAGCTGATACCGCCGCCACTGCGCCGCCAGGTCTTTGGCGTTCTCGTCGCCGTACACCGTCGCCAGCTCCTTGGCGATGGACTCGGTTGACAGTAACGTGCCGTATAAGTCAAAGGCGATGACTGTCTTGGGCGTATTCTGCGCCATTGTCTTGGGTTTTGACCCCGCTTGGCTGATGGGTTGATAGGAAAGTGTAGCCTACGCCGTATGTCAGGGTCGAAAGTTCTTTCAAATTAACTGAATGTCACAATGGTCAGATGAAGGGTGTCGTCCGAACGTCTTTTTGGAGAGTTGTTCGCGGCGGCCTGCATCACCGAAACGCGGGGGAGACGGGGCGTAGAGCTGTTATAGCCCCCCACAGACGCGCGCTAAACGACCCTAAACCTCACTAAACTCGTCAGATCGGATGTCACGTCGGCCTAACGTCATCGACTCTCATCTCACCTCCACATGAATTTCATCTCATAGCTCACAACTCACCGTCGGTGCCGTTGCCATGAGGTGTTCCGACGAGGAGACGACCCAGTTTGAGACCTTTCGAGATTGCCTCTCGGCCGCCGTCGTCGAACGCGTTACGAAACCCACGCCAAAACCGAAACGGCGCTCCAAAAAGACAAATTCAACGTCTCACAATCCCAAATCTCAAAATGGGGCCGCTTCGGCCACCGCGAGTGCCGACGACACCCCGGTAGACGCCAACGACATGGTTGACTTCACCTCCTACCTCGCCTCCGAGGCCTTTGAATCCTTTCCCCCAGACCTCAAATCCCTCTCTCACGCCACATACACCGCCGACCCGTCCCTGCAGTCCCGTTATACCCTGCCCCTAACGGGCTCCGACGTCGCGGACATCCTGCCGACCCTGTCCCCCGACGTCGCCGACTCGTTGGTGGCGTACAACATCATTGACCCGGACAAGCAGGGCGCACATGAGTTCCTGGCGCCCGTGCTGAGCGAGTATCTTGCGGCCATGACGGCCGCGCCACCGCCGCCGAGGTCGACGAGGGACCAGGTCGAGGGGTGTGAGTTGTGCGGTCGGGATTGGATCGGGCTGACATATCACCATCTGATTCCGCGCATGGTTCACGACAAAGTTGTCAAGCGCGGTTGGCATCGGGAAGAGGAGCTTAACAACGTTGCCTGGCTGTGCCGTCTATGTCACTCCTTTGTGCATCGGTTCGCGGGGCATGAGGATTTGGCGCGGCACTACTATACCGTCGAGCTCTTGTTGGAACAAGAAGAGGTTGTCAAGTTTGCCCAGTATGCCAGTCGAGTGAGGTGGAAGGGAAGGTAAAGGCGCCTCGCCTGAGATGGGTGTAACAAGACTGCAAGGGCTCTTGATGTGAACCGGCATCCTAAGTTACATGAACTCGCTCCCTTGGCACTGACTGGCCTCAGGTAAAGGACGTTCTTGGTAGGCAATTCGAAGAAGGCGATAACAATCGGCATGGCTATACCTAGAATCATACTGTCTTGTATAATTGGCATCTGAAGCCTTATTTTTCCCTTCTTCTACCTTGACCTGTATAAGAATGTAATCATACAAGTGTACTGAAAAGTCCCCCTGGAATGGTCTCACACTGATCAACGACCCTGAAGAGTTACAACCACTCTCGGAGCAATTTACATAGCCGAAACCACTCCCAATACTATCAGGGGAATGCATGGTATTTGCGTCGATGGTCTTCGCCACCCCATCGAGTTCGCACTCTTTGTGGGTGAGACGCTGCAGCATGAATAAGCTCAAGATGCTCCGTCCTCCTACGAAATGGTTTGCGTCGCTTCAATGACCTTCAACCCGAAAGAGAAAATCCTTGACCGCTCCAGAGTCCCAGAAGTCCAAGGTTTGTTTGAAGCCTACGCGAAACCACGTTGTATGTTGTTGAGGGCTAGAGGCTGTATTTGAATCTAATGCAGCCAAAATCACGTTCTCCGCCGACACCATTGTTACCTGAAATCATTAGCAATGTTCATTACACCTCCTATTGCTGCGTTCTACCACACTCACCTGGGTGTCCGTCGGTACCATTCATGCCTGCCGTAACAAGTCAGTATACGTAACAGTGTCGCAAATCAATGAAGACTTACAGTCGTTTGGAACATTAAGCCACACTGAATATTTGCACCATGCCAGATTCCCCGTGAGGTAGAACGGATGCCAGTCCATCAACGGAGCAGTCGGGCTCAACCTCTGCTCCGCGAGGCCGCCCACGACACAATTTTCGGGCCACTCGACAGAAAGCTTGTACGGCGACTTGCCACCTTTGTGCGCCGAATTATCCCACTTCTGTCCCGGCCGGATCTCTTGGAGCTCATTCAGCCTATCGCATGCCCAATCTACCGCTTCTTTGAGGCCCTTGTCGCCCTGGGAAACCTTCTTGTGGCCTGGAAAGTCGGATTCGGCATAGCATTTCAATGGCCCTTTTGTCTTCGACCTCGTTTCCTTCTTTGGTACCGGCTTAGGCGGGATGATTGTCCATGCATACGTGCCACAACCATCCATCCAGGAGCCCTCCATGACCATCTCGTTGCGCTGACGACCGTAGTTGCCACCTACATATGTAGTCAGCCCGGGTCCCATGACGCATTGGGGAGGAAAGGAGGCAGGAAGTTCAACTCACATTCACCCATGGCGATCCACTTGTATGCATCAGTGCATGTCTTCGTGCACCCCAGGGACCCGTCCTTTGGTGACCACTCCAGCTGGACCATGTAGTCCTTGTACGTGTCCGGCTTCACGGGTGGGACCCGACGCATGAGTGGCTTGTTGGACTGCTTGTTCCCCTCGACGTCAACGATCCACGATAGTTTGGTTTTACGGCTCTTCTCGACCTCCTGACAGAACTGCCCGGTGACGCTGTGCTCACTGCCCGCGAAGATCTTCCAGGGCAGACCGGCAGGTTTGTTCTTGGAGCAACTGAGCGTGGGGTCTATAGGCACGGTCGACCCCTGGCTTCTGAGGTCAAACTCCATGATGATTTTTTCGATTTCAAACATTTCATCCAGCCCTATTCTCGAGATGATCGTGGCACTTGGCCAGCAGTCACAGTCCTTGAACTCGCCATCCTTCAGCGTACAAAATGTGTCAGATTTGTGGTTTATGAGGATTTGAATTAGTCTTGCGCCTGTAAGGGGTACTCACCTTGGTGCACTTGAGCTTCGATTCGTTGGATCCCACACACAGCGGATGATCACAGTCAGGCTAGAAGTAGCATTAGCCCCACCTAACTCTTCGCCATACACGATACTTGGTTTAAAATCCGTTTACCAGGGGAAACGTACCCAATCTTCGGAATCTTTCGGGCAAGTGCTCGTCTCCTGGCTTGGCTGTTGGAACTTGGCCTTGGGAACCGTCTTAGGATCGGGCACTTCGGCCTTGTAGGGGGCATCCGAGTCCAACGCATAGAAAAAGGCTCCGAGAACGATCGCGCCTAGCCCTCCCATGATGACCGTATCCGAGTTCACTTCAAGGCCCATAACCGCCAGAATATCTCTGATCACCTCTACGTTGGCAACCGCGGCCACGTTGCCCTGAGCGGCCAGCTCAGCTGTGTTGATGCCTCCTACTCTGACCAGCTGCTGGCTGCCTTGCCGTAACTCTTGCATCAGTCGTTCGTTTTGACCCAGCCGCTGGGCAACTCTTGTGATTTGCCGCTGCCTGCAAACCCCTACATCCGGCGCTTGTCGGCGGAGCTTGAGGGGACAGGAGATCTCCTTCGCAACGTCCTTGAAGATTGACGATATCTGCTGACGGAACCACTTGCTTAGAGCTATTTCGATCTTGCCCTGGGTATTCTTGGACACCTTCAAGCCCTGTTTCTCTGGTTCGCCGGTTGCTCCTGGCGCAGGGGGCTCAGTGAACCAGTCATCAACACCGATCCACTGGGAGAGCATGTCAGTACTCTTTCTTCTGTAGTTTGATATTGTCCATAGTAAGTTTACCTTGGTTGATGTTCCATCTAGGGTAAGATATTTGGTATCGACGCCGATGTGGACGGGTCTGCAGCCACACCCTGTTAGCTTCTGGTATAGACGTGAAGAAGTAGGTTTGGTGGGTTTACGTCGAAGCGGGTGTTGGGATGTCCACCGGATCGATCCCAATCTGCCCAGAGGCAGTGGGCGTAATGGCAGCAACCTGAATGCCGTCAATCACGGTTGGCGTTGCTCTGACCTGGAGTTGGGGGACAGCTAGGGCCCTGGGAAGAGCCGAGGACAATAGAAAAGAAACATAGAGCCAAATCATTGTGGAACCGGGTACATAAGATACTGGCGTGAGAGTTCGTACTTTGCTACTGTATTATTTGGAGGGGTTGTGAGATTGATGATAGTGGTAAAGGCGGTGGTAGAGAGCGCCTGATATTTATCATCTGCAGATTGTGGCTGCTGCCAATTGTTCTTGCGTTGGTTAGAGAACGCCCCCATAATGATCAATGTTGATATCAACACTGGTGCCTGTCAGCTGTGCCGTTAATAAAAATATAAACAGCTTCATAATTGGGTCGCTTCCCAGGACTTCCAACCAAATTCCCAAAGGAAGACCAGTACGAACGCCTGCATTTAGGGGCTGGGGCGTCTACGTCAGGAATTAAAGTGCCAAGCGAGTGTTGGTCCCTTTTGCCCCCAACAGAGCGAGTGCATGGGGACTATTCAAACATTTACACACTATCTACTTACTTAAAGCTGCTTCGTGATGTGAGTTCTTGGGCATATTGTTCTTGGCGAACGTCCAACAGCCCCCATTAAATCCATTGATGTTGGGACGGCCCTCGGGGCCTTTTATCAAAGAACGCCTTTCCTGCGGCCCTTCAGGTCTAGAATCTGCCCCCACAACAGGGCTTCACGCTTCAAAAGGCCTATCGCTCAGTTTTAATAGTAACATGCTCCCCCAAAACGGCGAATGCATGACCGAAGGCGACATTCGGGGCGATGCAAGAGTGGCATCACCGCGCCGTGAGATCAGAGGCCGCTAATACAATTACGTTCGGTCAACGCACCTTAGTTGCAACGACACAGACTGCCCTCATGTTGATGTGACAGCTCAGTATTTCCAATGCAGCCAACGTTTGCTGCCACTGTGCCGCAAGCTGGCATGCTTTTGGGGGGGGCGCCTTGTTTCGTCTTAAAGCTGAGGAAGGCTCTGGTTCAGAGCTCGAAAAGTGACACTGATTCTTGGCACTTCCTGAGGTCACGACCTAGGCCTCCGTACACATGTTGGCGAGAAGTCGTGTTGTTCCAACAATACTTCCCGATCAAACCAGGAAACGACATGTTGGCCGAGACAAGAGGGTACCACACAAAACGCTGCGGATGACAATACTTTAAGCCAACGATGGGGGCTATTATGCAGGTGGTTCGTCGATTTCGGGAGGGCGTTTAGGACAACGAACGTCTTCTCTGGGGCTGAATGTTCGATGGCCAGGAAACTTGAGTCTGTTGGTTGCGAATGAGACCCCTGATATTGTACAGAACACCGCTTATAAAGGTGCTTAGTTTTCCTTTCGTGATAGTGACGGACAGATCTAATCACTCGCTTCATTCAGCCTGTACGCGTTCTATCCAGCCGTCTTGTCAAAGTTCAACATGCTTCTCAGTATTGTCGTATTCGCCCTTCTGAGACCAGTTCTTGGTGTAAATCGATATGTGATCGACGAGAAAAGCTGCGGCCCGCGAGGTGAGTACGAAAAATATCTTGCAAATCTCAGCAGTAGGCTCACCTGGTGCCCATAGACTCGGAAACGTACCGGAATGTTGTTGATTCCGTCGAGACCGCTCTTCGGTGGGCTGGAGACGCCGCTTTCGAGTTGGGAAAACCCGAAAATGAACGGCACCCGGCCATCACGGAGAAGGCAAAGTGGATTCTCGGCAACGATCCCGCCTCGATCAAGAGGACACAAGGTAATGTGCTCCCCTCTTGTTGTAGGCACCGGAGCGACACAATTGTAAACACAGACCGAATCCTGACACAATGAGGCTAACGGCTTTGGGTGACAAAAAGAGAGATTTGCCAACGTGGCCAAAATGACACGTGTAGATATCGATGCCTTCGGACAAGATTGGAAAGCTATCAACGACTGGAGCGATGTGGTAAGTAAAGAGCTTTTTGGTACCATTATGAATATAAGCGACTAACGTCGTTAAATGTTTTCTCTAGACCATTCTTTGTGACACGAAACATTTCGTCAAGCAGGATTCAAAGGGTAAATCCCCTTACATATGCGAACTTACGACCTCTGGGATCCCAGAAGGCAGTACCGCCTATAATTTGATTAAGGGTGGAGATGAGCCGCAAGCAGTTACGCTAAGCTGGAGGGACTCAAATACTCGAGGGAACCCAAATCTCGCTACCAAGCTAAGGGGACTCCCATCTACGATCACAATCAACCCGAAGTACCTTAAAAAGATCCGAGAGGCCGGCTGGAAAAGATTCAACAAGGAACGTATCCAAAAAGCGATGAGCCCAGATCTAGTTAAGAAGGTCGACCAGGGTATAGAGAACTTCGCCAACAAATTCCTCAATGTTTTCGGGGCAAGTACCGAGTTCCAGTCAGACGTCGATATCCTCGCGACGCTCGAGGTTACTTTTCTACACGAGGTAAGAAGACAGGTCACTCGGTTCCAGGTCTTGGATAACTTGCTCCATTGGTTCCCTGAGGCTGACGCGGAATCTTACGTCTAGTTCATGCATACACGAGCTGGAGGACATGCTGATGACGCGCCTGATGGCAGCTGTTACCTGTGGCACAATGTTCTGAAAGCGAAGAATGAGAACAACGCTGGTATTACAAACCGCTCCTCTGGTTGAACCTTGCACACCTACTGATATGTTGTTGTAGAAAGCCTCGCGTACTTGGCCATGGTCATTCAGTTGATCACTAACTTCAAACTTCATGTTACCCAAGCAGGTAAGGTCATCAAGGTTGGAAACTAAAAAGATAAGGATTCTCTGAAACAAGAATGGAAGCAGAGGCGCTGAGGAATGACACCGGTCTTGGAACGTTCGCAATGTATTTCTCTTAGTTTTAAATGCGTATCACTAGGTTCAATCATAGAATTTTGGTTTGAAGACCAAGTTGTTACTCAATTCCATCGGGACCATGCCCTTCGTCTGGTCTTCCACCCCAAAGAACTCTGCGGTTTATTCTCTCTCGGAGCTTTAGACATGTTATCGGCTGACTCGGTGTACGTGTAGGAGTCGAAAGATGAGAGGCCGACGGCCACTAGGCCACTGAGTAGCGACTCCGAAAGACCCCATTTCGTCCGGGTAATTTCTGCATTGTTTAATTAGAGGCTCTTCACCGGGTTCTGCCCATATGAGGGAGTAGCCACGCTCGCGGACCCAGGACGGGATTCCCGACTCGAACTTTTCAAAATGGCCCAGGGCTCTAGGGATGGACACTGAACTCAGCAGAGGGATGAGCCGCTCATCAAACTGGGGTATACAAGTGAAAAATTCCCGAAAACCAGCGTAAGCGTTGTCCTCCCAGATTGAGACATCTTCAAGTCGCCGTAGACGGGGCAACTCTCTACAGAGTTGGGAATACTTGGAGCGGTCACTGTGCCAACGAGCCCGTTTCTCGTCCATGGGGGTTTCCGGTTCCATGAGGATGTTAAGTGACAGATGGATGCTCGAAATTTTGTCGACGATTGGCGAGCCCCGGACAAAGAGGTAGTTGTGTGCCGTTTCCACGCGGTGGAAAATGAAGCTTAGCTCCTCGTATATGATGTCGTGAAAATCGAGGTACCTGTTGACGCATGTTAGCTGGTGTTCACCGCAGCAAGGTGTTTGCATGCATGGATAGCATTCAAAAAAGTAAAAGGCCTTGGTCGTGACCAAACATGTGGTTGGTACTCACATCATCTTGCAAGAAAGCAAAACAGCCAAAAGAGGCGTCGGCTCGCTCGCCGATCCTTCGGCTTCGGCCATGGCAGCCTCCTCGCACCTCCAGTGGCAATTCCACGAAGACAAGAGGCGACGCGCCCAGATGGGATGGCTGATCCTCCGAGCCTCACCCATCAGCCGTCGCAGCTCTACCTGACGCTCGTCTGGCCCGCCCCCGTCCTCGTCGTCGTCGATAAGGCAGCGGGTGTGGGTGTACCGCCCGTTGGCGACAAAGATGTGCTGCCTGCGGCCCGCGGCCCGCAGCAGCTGCCGGTAAATGGGCTCTCTCACCTCGTACGGCAGTCTGAAGAAGACGGATTGCCTTTGATGGTGGGCCGAGGCGCGGAAGCCGTCGGCGTCTGGGAACTTCGGCCCGGCTGCTGGCTCGGGAATCGTCGGCGAGGCCGGTTCGGCCTCGGTGAGGACGTGCCCGCCGGGCATGACGTCGCGGAGGAGCCCGCTGTATTCGTCTTCCGAGTCTTGGCTGGGGCGGAAGCGGCTCTGGAGTCGGCGGTGGAGGGACTTCATTGCGGATGTTTTCTGTGGCAGCAATGTCGTTCGGATAATAGGTGGTGGAGTTTCGAGTCGCAAAGATGGGCCTTTGTTATTGTTGGTAGTGTGAACGTACGGGATCCTGCAGGCTAATATACTTGGGCGACCTGATTTCTGGCCCCCGAGTTTGCTGTTGGTTCTGCTTCGCTGCGCCCCCGCGCATGCATGCATGTTTTGACTGCCAACGAGTTTTGGTCCCTCTCGATGTCCGCCCCCAATACCACATTCACGTCGACAGTGGGTGCCTGCCGCATGCCGTGACGTACAAAAGTGCGCAAGTCATGCTGCCATCATGTTGGGAAGGCGGACAGTCATGCATAACTTTCGTTGGACTCACTTCACATCTGCCAACGGCATGTGTACAATACAGACTCAATGTGGTATCGTTGTATAACATCTCAAAAATAGCGAGAGTGTGGTATAACAAACTGCAATCCGGGAGACCTCGGAGATGACTCCTTCCGTCCCATCTTCCCCCCTTTTTTTAGTGTCGTCCGATCATCGTCTGTACGCCGTGCCCATAAGATATAGTAAGATGAAGTGGTAAAAGTACAGACCATGTGCCTGTAGGCGCCGAAAAGAAACTCGGAATCAAAATCAAAAGGGTATATCCATTCCTTCGCGTCGTTCTCCTCTCCTCTTCGTCGGCAGTGAGAACCTCTCATTCATCACTGACTCCTCTTACGCTTCCGCTCCCACGCGTTCTCCTCGTCCCCAACGATATCCGACTCCTCAATCAGGATCCTCGGTGGCGTCATTCTCGACGACGAAGCCAGGGGCGGGCTGATCGGCCCAATGCTCTCATCGCTTCCCTGCCTCCTGTGACCCAGCAGCGCCTGCCTGTCGCTGCGGCCCTGCACTTCATCCTCATCCATCTCCGGCACCGCGACCAGTACGTGCGAGCTGCCCCAGCTCGGCGCGCGGACCATGTTCTCCCGTGTGACGACCTTGCCGTTGGTAATCGATCCGCTGCCGACGTAGCTGTCGCTGCGGGTGAGGTTGTCGCTACCCGGGCTGGCGACCCATCCGAACTCGCTGGTCATGGCGCGCTCGACCATGTATCTGTCGAATTGCGTGTCACGCTCGTTTTTGTATTGCGATGGCGTACGCTGGACGTGATCCGGCTCGGTCTGTTGTTGCTGTGCCACTTGCTGCATTTGTTCCTGCTTTTGGAGGCCGGCCATGCTCTTGACGGACGACGTGGAAATGCGGCGGAGGGAGCGGTCGCCGAGGCTGAGACCGCCGATGGAGAGACGGCCGTTGTAGGATGCCTCGCCTTCGAGGTCATTGAAGCCGTAGGGCTTGTGGTTGACAGGGTAGTGGTAGTCGTCGTACTTGGTGAGTCGGCGGTAGGTTTGGATCGAGTAGATGCCAGGGATGGCGACGAGGATGCTGTGAAGTGTTAGTAATGTTCTTCGTGAAAGAGCTACGAGAGGCCCGATGACTTACAGGAGAAAACAGTCCAAGCCAAGTCCAACCACCGAGAAGTGGCTGTCTTTTCTTTGTAAAAAGACGACAATGTCCAGGGCCAAGGTGGCCAGGGAGCAAACAACCTTCAGGACGTGGGTGAAGAGCATGGTCCACGGCGTCAGGGTCTCGGCAGCGACTCTGAACATTTCGTATACGGTAGAGACGAGGCAGATCAGGGAGAAGCCGATGTTGACAGATTCCCATCTACACGCTAGGATCAGTACTTGAACCTTGTCAACAGGCAAACATACACCAATACTTACACGACCTCAACCATGGGGAACATGCCCCTTGTTTGCTCCTCGGTCTCCCAGTTCTTCACCGTGTCGAACAGGCGCCATGAGAACAGGCCGATGACGACGAGCAGGACAAGCAATTGTAGAATCCAAAAGGGTACGAGTAAAGCCACACGCCATCTGGCCCTGTCGAACTGGGCTTGTTGACGATGCAGAACCATGTTGAAGTCGTTGATGGAAGGACAGTGATCCTGCGAAGGGTTCGATGATGGCAATCGCAGATGTTGTTTGAGGCTTAGAGAGACCAAACTTATGGACACAAGGCGATTCTTGGGGAGTTATAAGCAGAAAGAGTCTAAGACAAACAAACAAAACATTGATGGCAGGGGGTGGGTATTAGCCGCAGGCGGACCCAACAAGCGCGGGGAGCGAGGCTGTGACGAGGCGATCCTGGGATGTCAGAACTGTATTGAGCGAATGTGTCTGCAATTGCTATATATAAAACCATGATACCCAGTGAGCTGGGAAGACTGAAATGAGCATGGGAGAGGAAACCCTCCACGGCCAGGCTGCAGCATACCGATGGGCACTAAGCCCTGTGTGGGAAACGGCGCTCAGTCCTAGAATCTTGCACCTAGGTAGATTGGCTGGGGCACCCAAGAGCCGCTCTGTTGTTTGTTCAAAAGCGGTGAATCAAATGAACAGCCACGATGGTGCCATTGGGCAGACACGTCCAGGTTCCCGCAATAAATTGCCCCTGTCAGCCCAGCACCCAGCCCACATGGAGGACGTGATGAAGATCATGGGTGGAAGGCTCCAGGAATGGCGGGAACAACGGGGTGCCTTTGCTAGCCAACGACGGATAGTTGGAGCCTAGCAAGCAAGCTAGGGGTGTGTCGGGGCCCTCGGACAATAGAGGAAATTAACGCCTTCCCGCCAGCTGTAACACCAACGCCGGCGCGGCTCCCTTCTGTCGCCTTTGACCCAAGGGCGGGCAGTTTCGTCGAACATCGGAATGCTGTCCCGACTACTGTGATGCGTCGGATGGCGTTTGCGGCTGAGATCTGGGCCATGCAATATCGGTTCAGCCAGCCAAGCGGCTCGGGTCATCAGTTCATCTGGTCTCCCTCCTCGAGAGGGGGCCAGCCACGCGTTGGCAGACATAAACAATCAAGCTGACTACATCTGGACAGTCGCAGAGTGGCCGACAAGCGCGGTCCCTTCGCAGCGCTGGCTGTAGAGGGACTTTGGTGGCAGGCGATCCACAGCTGTCAAGAGGATGCTTGCTCGAAACCCACAGCCTGCCCCAGTTGCTCGCTTGCCCTGGCTCATGGTGGACTAAACAGGCAACGCGAATTCCCAGGTTTGCGGCTCCCTTTGGCCAGGTGGAGGGTCGAGCAGATCGGGGGTTGGCCCAGGCAAGCCTAGTCATCTCGCTAGGCGCTTGTCTTCGTCCTTCAGGATCGCTTGTCGAGGGCGTTGAGACGCGCTTGTGGTGGCTGCGCAAAGCAAAATGAATCATAAGTCGGTCCACCTGTGAAATCCCCCGCCCAATTTTGAAATTGTGTCATTTTGCGGCACAGGCAGCCAAATTGTTCGCCCTCGGGGCATTGGCCTGCCGGGCTGTGAAGGTTGTGACCCTGGCGAGACTCTGGGTGGAGAGGAACAAGCTCCCCGATGAGTGGCCCGACGACTTAACGTGGGCTACTGGGCCGGTTTTGTTGGTTCGTTTGGCGATGTGGTGAGCTCTGCTTGGCTCCCAAGCGTCCACGGTGAGAAAACGGCATTCTCAGCAGGGCTGGCGCGGTGGAGAGTGGCATCGAATCCGGCCTAGTTAGAGACTAATTTGAGCGTCTCACTGCTGACGCCAGGGACAAGAGACACTCGTCTGGTCCCTGTGTTGTTGTTGGCCTTGCATGCAGTTTCGTGGCTGTGGCAGATCAGAACTGCAGGCTGCAGCTGGACGGAGAGCGATTTGCGCAGCTTTCGTTCGACAGCGTGCTTGGTGGTGGGAAAGGTGAGATACTGTCGTGAGGCCGGGCCCGGCTGGTTACGACGAGCTTAATTGAGGTCGGGCTGCGTGACGGTCATCTGCATGGTTGCATTGGCTGCGACTCTGGAGCCCATCAGCACGGAACGAGTACCCATTCATTCAAGCAGGCTGCAGCAGCACAGCACAGCATGGCATGGTTGAACAGGGAATGTCGGGCTAATGTTGGCTGCCGGTACACGTGTAGGTAGCGACATGGCCGCCAGCTGGTGCATAAATGAAATGAAAGGTAATGCAGAGACGGAGATTCATAAACTGACGGTGATGAACGCCTCAGGCATAAATAACGGACACACGGTACGAAGCTATTGACAGTGGTCACCGGTGGACGGTAGTGGACGGTAGTGTACAAAGTGGGGCGGGAGTCTTTCCATGAGGTGGTCTCGTTTGTGCCTTCCCATAGTAGTAGTCTGTTAGACTTTCGCATCTTCTTTCCGCTCTTGGGACGCATCTGAACTATCCAAAGGTTATTTCAACATTCGCTGTCCGTGTGACAACTTTTACCGGTTGCTTCTGGACGGACGTTCATCTGGACACCCACTCCGTCTCGAAGCTGTGCTTTAGAGTTTCTGTCAAAAATACCAACAAGGGCCGTTTCATTGGAGAGATAGGATCTCTGTGCAACGAGAACCGCTGCTCTCGCTGCCATGCACGCATTACATACAGGCATGCACCAGTTGCCCCTCTAACTTGCAGCATTGACCTGTGTTGGCCGTGGGTCATGCCAACGTCAATCGATGTCAACTCGCCAGCACTTAGTATCATCACCATTTGAGTCCTGTCGGATCGACCATTGTCAGCCGAGAACTCCGGATTGCACCCACGAACCCAGGCGACCGGAATGCAATACCCATGGCCATTGCGAGTCTCACCCAACACCAACGAAACATCAGCCCGTATTTCTATTGGTCCTCCCCATTCAAAATCACGCCAGTGGGCCTGTTGTTGTGGCCAATCTGGAATTACATATGGGCGGTGTGGAGCGCTTCAAACGAGAAGGGCCTTGTTGCAAAAGACGCACACAGTCGACAGACAAGACCACACCTCCGGGATTGGATGCAACATCATAGTGTAGTTCCCATCTTGGCAACGTGTCCATTACATCCACGCTGGAAGATTGCAAACCCCACGGAAGAACCAGAAACGGGCAGTTGCACTGCCGGGGCCCCGTCTCCCACGCAACAGCCATGGCATCCAGCGGAGTTGCTATTCAGCAGAGATTTCGGGGCTCGCTTCTCGACGTGAAGCGTGGCTGAGCGGAAAGATGGAGAGATCAACCCCAAGTTCGTCATCATTGATGGAGACTCGTCTTGGTGGCCCAGCCGTCTGCAGCAGAGCTGGGCTCACTTCGTTCCGGGTGACCCCTGTCGCCTGCCCACAACGCAGTGGACTTGGCACGTTTAAGCTTACAGGCAACTTCTTGCTGGCCTTCCCCAAGCGTCAGAAATAGAAACCAGTTTCTCGGCCACAACACCATCCGGAAAGCGCTTGGAACATGCCTGTCAGGTCACCGCACCGAGTCAGTTTGACGTCTTGGATGGGTGAGTGACATGTTGGTAAGGATGCATTGATTGATAGACATCATGCCATATGCGCTCTTGCAGCACCCGTGAGTTGTGATGAACCGTGACGTGAACGATTTTCATGAGGGGAAAAAAAGGCTGACAGTCAAGCAAGCGAACGTGTGCCGACTGCTTGCCAAGGTATATTTCAGAATTATCTGCCACAATGGGCTCGGGGAGATGCTGTCACCCAAAACCCGCTGATTCCGGTCCCAGATCAAAAAAAATAAAAAATTAAAAGCCAAATCGGTTTGATTGATTTGCCATGGTGCCTAAAGTCGCCCTGAAGTCCCCCAATCCCCGGTATTGCCGCCAGATTATGGGTTTATGGGCGTAGTTTATATCGTTGCGTATTGTGGTTGCGGTTCGTAAAGTGTCCGTCGGCCTCTCTAATAATTTGCTCCTCTCTTCCTCCATTCCGAGAACGAAGTCTTGGTCGTTTAGATTTAAAGACCGGCCTCCTTGTTGGCCTGGTAGACACCGGCGCTGTTGAAAGGAACGATGTTGCCGTTGGCGTCCGTCATGGCGGAACCGTCGACGGGGACGCTGTTGGCGACGGCATCCTGACGCTTCTCGATGGCTGATGGGATGTGTTAGTATATCCTCATTCATCCTCTCTCGGGTCCTCAGTGGCGACGTACCTTCGGCAGGAGCAGCAGCGACGAAGGCGGCAGCAACGGCAAGGAGGGTGAAAACGGAGTACTTCATTTTGGCGGTGGTGAAAAAGTTGGTGTTTTTGGAAACTGAACGAGTGGTCGGCCGGCGACGAGCAGATAAACTGTACAAGAAAAGAAGGTTGGCAAGAGGTTAATCACGTTTAGTGAATGTTGGTTTGAATAGCAAGAGTAAGATGGAAACAGAACATCAGGAAGGAGATGCACCTATTTGTATGCCATCAACAAGCCCGCGTAGACACTCAGGGGGGGTGGGGTGCCAATTGTTCATCTGTGCCGAGTATCACCATCGACATCTCGCATCATACAAGCAAGCTATGGGGGAGGCAGCCTCAACGTTGCAATGCATGGCGTTCCTTGGCCACTCTTGGGCCTGCCATCCAATTCTTGGACTAGCGGTTCAACGATCAAGCCGTCTTTGCCGTGTCATCAGTTGAGATCAGCGGTTCCGGCTTCCTCGAGCCCGGTTCCATCCCTGGCCCATTGTATAGCCACAGCCTCGACTCCCTGACCACTCTCCAAGAGGGAGGGGGGGAGAGGCCGCAAAGAAAAAACAAGGGATCACCCGGTGTGTCATCCGCAATAACAGGAACCGTGCCAAGACATCCAACAGTAAAGTTACCATAGCCAAAAAATCATGGACCCGGGGCTGGCCCTTTCCCCTGGGCCTTTCCCCCAGCACCCCAGGTCCCTCTCGTCCCGTCTAGCCGTTTGCTTGCGTCGAGCCCACGCCAGGGAAGCGGATTGGAGATCATCGTCTGAGAGGAGCTGATTGCGGGAGAGACGAGGCTCCAGAGGGCGATGTGGACGTCTGAAACTGGGCTGCGACGAAGAAGCCGCGTAGCACTCGTAGCAGCGGCCCACTAGTCAAAAGGTGAGTGCCATGTTGCAGAGAAGCCCATCAGCCATTTTACCCGATACCCCTGTCACCAAGGCTCGGACGAGCGAAGATCACACATGAGGACGTTCGCTTTCAGCAGGTTCCGGTAGCAAAGTCGGCAGGGGAAGGCGGAGCTCTAACACGGCGCCTGGACCCCAGATCCTGTTTGGCCGTAAAGCCAAGTCTTCACCCCGGTGTACCTTATTGTGAAGCTTAGCCTTGGCCCAGGGGCCTTGATTTGTGGAATACCGGTATGTGGGTTAATTGGAGTCCAATTTTCCACAGAATAGACTGGTTCCAGGACGGGCTCCTCTCACTCCTTCAATGCCAGGATGACAGGATGACAGGATGAAAAAGGCGTTCGGACCAGTGTCACTCCCGTTCAGGAGGCGTTTCGAAACTGCTCATCCTTGCGGCAGCAACGTCAGGGACACACTCTGCCACAGGAAAATCATTCGAGCGGTCCGCGGTTATTTTTAGCGTTTGCTCACGTTTCTCTCCACGTGAGCGGAGCGAGGCGCTACGTTTGGCTGACTAAACACTTTTCTGGGGCCTTGGGGGCTGCTCCAGCCATAGCATGAATTGGCACTGGGAGTTATGCAATGCACTGCTCTCGGCACAGCACAATACAGCTGCACCTGCACCTAGGTACCTAGGTACATCACGCCTGGGGGCCCGAATCGCGGGGTCCATTATCTGGAGTGGGGTTCGGTTGCCGATCCCTGTCTCTTGGTGTCAGCCTAAAGCCAGAGCTACCATACATCACCTTACCTTGGAGAGATCTCTCCCGCATGTTTTATCTCTTCTTACGCCAACCTCCAGCCTTTGTACATTCGTCCACCTCCGAATCGCCCGCGTTGCCAACCCCCGGATCGACTCTACGGAACGCTCTGAAGCTCTGTCCGTCCACTCATTCCAGTCACGCCACCTCGTTACCTGCCCTTCGCTTGTGCTGTCCCCCCCATTTGAAACGAGCTCATGGCTTCCGTGGAACATTGCCTCTACTGCTTCGAGGCTCTCGCTTCGCACCTGGAGAAGCGGCCGGGCCTCTCCCTCAAGGAGATCCAGCGATCATGGCCCGAGTACGCAAAGACCCTCGGTGACGGCAAGGACGGCAGCAAGAAGCTCCTCCCTGCCTTGCAGCGCCTTGCCGAGCCAGCGAGCGACTCGGCATCCGCCTCCTCCGGCTCGAGCTCCTCGCTAGCCGCCGAGACGCCCGCGACGTCGACCGACTCCCTCCCTGGCGACGACGACGACGACGACGACGAAACCATCACCGAATCCCCACTCTTCGTCACTTGGAACACCATCTCACCACGCTCGGGCCACCGCTCGCTGCGGGGCTGCATCGGCACCTTTGAGGCGCAAGAGCTCGAGGACGGCCTGTCGAGCTACGCCCTCACGTCAGCGCTGCACGACATGCGGTTCCCGCCCGTCGAAGCATCGGAGCTGCCGTCGCTCGAGGTGGCCGTGACGCTGCTCACCAACTTTGAGGACGCCGACGACGCCATGGACTGGACCCTCGGCGTGCACGGCCTGCGCATCAGCTTCACCCACCACGGCAAGCGGTACGGCGCGACCTACCTCCCCGACGTCGCCGTCGAGCAGGAGTGGACCAAGGAAGAGACGCTCGTGAGCCTCATGCGCAAGGCCGGCTGGATGGGCAGCAAGAGCAAGTGGCGCGACGTCGAGCTCAAGGTCGTGCGGTACCAGGGCAAGAAGGAGTCGTTGGAGTACGGCGAGTACAAGAAGTGGGCCGACTGGGTCAAGACGAACAAGGCCAAGTCCGGCTGAGGGCACATTCGGCCTCATGCCCCTTACGATGGATGAATACTGGCGTTAGATTTTGCAGAGAACTTTATGGGGTTTTTTTCTTTTCTTTTTGGGAGTCATGAGTTAGGCGACAGGTTACATGGAGATAGAAGGCTCTGGTCTTGCTGGGATAGACAGAAGAAAGCCTTTGTGATAATACAGATCCATCACAACTTCGTTATTTGCGACCAAAGATTGCCTTGCTTTGGAACGATATGTTTCAAGCCAATGCCGCGACAAGATGACGCCCAACCCCCTTGAATTTTTGAAGATTCATTCATTCTAGAACAGATGATGGGTATCACTGGTCGATTCGCTACCGGACCTGTGATTCACATGGTATCTAGCGTGCCTCAGCTCCCGCAGCCCGAACATCAACAGACGACATACGGGTAGTCGGCACATGGGACGACCCGGATCTCGGCAATACGGCAAGTCAGTTGCACTGCACCCGACTCGTTGTAGGGGCTTCATGTCTAAAAAAACTCTCCGAGCCTACCTGCATTAATGAAAGTTGTCCTTAGCTTGCACACGTCAGGTTACGATGGAGGCAATGGTTAGCGAGAGAGCACCCTCACCCACAGCCGAGGCGGGCATTGGATCGCAAACTTGTTCTTGCACACGTTCTCACAGACCCAGCAGTTGACGGTTTTAAGGAATGCGAGTTCCCCGCGGTCCCATGCACTAACGCAATTATTCCGAACAGTGAGGTCGCCTTATACAACCAGCGGCGTTCAAGCCTTTGGAGGATACCAAATAAGTGATGCAAGTTCCCTCTTACACGCTTTAGAATTGCTTAACCTTTCTACACCCGCAATCTCAAACACCTGCTTGGGCAAAATTCTCGTTATATCAAGATTTCGGGACCCGCTAAGCAAACCAACCTTTTTCGCTGTGGTCATCAAACTTGTATCGAGGCCGAGATCAGGATTTGCAGGCACCCAACCACCCACCGCCACCCAACTTTCGGCAGTCTGCGACGGATCACTGTGGGAAAGTATTCAACAAGATGCATTGGACGAATAGGGACACATTGCTTGACCAAAATCAATTTACAAGACCTTGGGTTAATTACATAGATGTTCCCATAAACCCAACCGAGATCATAACTTCATAATCGTGAGATAACCCATGCACGATGTTTCCTCCCTACATGGGATCTGTACGTTTTTCATGATTCCCCCAAAACGCCGCTCATGCAATATTCTACGCCCGTATGACAAACCATGGTTGTTTCTATAGAGGGGGGCCTGCTTTTTGTACATTGCGACCCGGCCAGACTAGTACCGCGTCCGGCTCCGACTGCTCCGGTAAACGTTGGCAGGCGGCAGCGGGGACACGCTCGCCCTCTTGTCGTACACGACGGGCTGCGAGTACCTGACCTCGTTGATTTCGTACGACGGGTGGCGGTGCCTCGAGCGCGACGTCTCGTGGTGGTAGCGGTGCTGGTGGCGCCTCCGGTGGCGGGCGCCGGGCGACCTGCCGCGGTACCGGCGGTCGTGGGGGTCCTTCTCGGCCCAGTCGTTGGGGCGGCCCCACATGCCGACGGACTTTGCGATCCAGAGGAGCAGGAGGAAGCCGACGATGGAGCCGATGACGATGCCGGCGATGGCGCCACCGCTCAGGTTGTTGTCGGATGCGCTCTGTTCCGTCGTCTCGGGCGTCGCGGTGATGGTTGTGACGACTTGGCGGGCGAGGAGGCTGCGGAAGGGTCGCGAGAGGGTTCGTGTGGGGGTGAGGGCCGCGGCGGCGCCGGAGAGGGCGTCGGAGACTGGTGATACTGGCGCCATGGTTTGGTGGTGTGCCCGTGTAATGTGTGTCCGGTGTTGTGTAAGGAGGCTTGGGCACCCGAAGGGAGATGGTAGTTCGGATGACAGCTTACACTCCTCGAGCAACGGGGATGGGGGGAGACACGAAGAATAAATACGATAACCTTAATGACAGCCAAATGACGACAATCCACGTCTTGCGCAGTTCCTTAGCAGAGCGGAAGAATTCCCGTATTTCTCATTGACCCAACTGCCAAGAGTCTTTCCCAATACCTATCCTCGGCGAGTGGTGTGCTATGGGGCTGGGGCCCTGCGTGCAAGTCATGGCCGCACGGGAGGTCGTATGGATGTGACAAACAGGGGCAGGGATGCCATGAAGAACTAGTGATCTGAGTTCATCACCGGCGAATTGGGTGGTTGAGCGGTGGTTGACGAAGGGTGTGAGTGGGCATGGATAGAAGAGATACTTGGACAGATCCCCCTCATTACAAGGTAGATCTTGGATTCGACTGTGCAGTTGGCGCCTCGGTAGATCAGGACTCCGAACCACCTGCATCCCGGTTTGGAGCAATTGGAAGCTTGTTCAAGCTGCAAAGGCACGAGTTAACCAGGCTGCTTTGGTCCACCTGATGCGGCCCATTGACGCTCGACATTGATGCGTTGTTTTTTTAATCAATCAATGTTCCGACTTCCAGAGCAGGGAGGTCATTCGGCTTTACGCAACGAGCCTTATCCTGGCACCGAGTCGCCCCACCAAAGGAGACTTTGATAATGTTTCGGGGTGTGTCTATTTGTCTGAATCGACCGAGCAGGGCCTATTGTGATGCCAATTCATTGGACATTCACGAGCGGATCTTCCTTCCTACTTGGAGCAGTCCGGGCCAGCAAGAGGTTAGCGACGCTGGGAGAAAATTTAAACAGCAATGCGGCTTTATGAGATCAATACCCAGAATGAAGCAAAACTGAGAGGTTGTGCGCCATCACCTCTACGTCACTGGCTAATACGGGGGCTGGTATAAGAGATATAAGCCCGGAGCCTCCGCGCTGCCGTCATTGGTCAATCCTCCGGAGTGGGTAGTCCGGTTATGGTAGAAGTGCGGGAGGAGAGGGCACCCCCACTTGCACCGGAAGCTGGCGCCCAGCCCGTCTTTCGTCTCTATCATCCCGTTGCCAGGTCGTCCGCGAAGGACAGGGAAATTGCGCT
Source organism: Colletotrichum spaethianum (assembly GCF_022836535.1). Lineage (NCBI taxonomy): Eukaryota > Fungi > Ascomycota > Sordariomycetes > Glomerellales > Glomerellaceae > Colletotrichum > Colletotrichum spaethianum. The sequence continues at coordinate 839,663 of NW_026054793.1, forward strand.
CTTGTGAGTTAATTGGCAAGTATTCATTTCCTTGTCCCTGAGGCTAGTAAAACCCTCTCTCCCCTCGCATGTCTCTGATCTCGATCCTCCCGGCCGGGCGGAACTAGCGTTTGTCTCTCCCTCTTCAAGTTGGTGTGAGGCCCACGACACCATTGCCCGGCGCTGGCCATCCGCTACGCGCTGGCAGTCCAACGTAGCGCATTAGGATGCCATTTGACGAACCAGCGCCGCCTGACGGCGTTGCATCCAATTGGAGACGGGAACCTGCCTCACCGCCTCTGTCGCATTGAGCCGTTCAACCTGTTGCAAGATGCTGGTCGAGAAGCTGCACCAAGCCTCCCCTATCATGCGACGGTGCGGTGTTGGGCGAGTCATGTTTTAGCGAATCTTTCTTTCACCGAGCTCACCGAGCTCACCTCGGCCGGGTGCATCGTCAATTGAGCCCCGTTTTGTGACTTTGAGCGGAGCCGAGTCTTGAAATAGCTGATCGCCAGGGACGTCTTTCCGCTTTAAGCTGGCGGTCAAAGATGCCATTAATATGGCAGAATCACGGTCCGACTTCTTGGCTCAGCGCCATAAATTGCAGGAGAACCTCGCATGGGGTATTCCATGGGACCCGACCGGTGAGCCTGGACGCTTTGAAACAAACGGTTCCATGTCAGCCCGGCCACGGGGTAGTCCTCGCGGAAAACATTCTCAACCTTCTGTATCAAATTAACCACATGACGGCGGCTCCTCCGGCCGCCGCGCGACCATCCACACTGCCTTTAAGAAGACGGCGGCCCGCAGCCCGGGTCTGCCGAAAGTTTATCGCGACGGGGCCAGTCGGAGGTAGACGACGGGAGCCCGCTACGGTGGGGCCCCGATCTGCGCCGACATGGGTGGTCTTGGCGGCGGGTGCGGGATTGCGTTTAAGGCAACTGGGGAAGACTTGCGATCTGCTTCAAAGGGTCACGTACATGGGGGATATAGAAGACCTTGGTAAATGCCACATTTGCATTAGTGAAAGAGGTCTATGATTCCAACAGCCGGTAAGCGAGTTGCTCCATGGCCTTACGTTCATTCTCCCTTGCGCCCTGAGTCATTCCGGGGTTTATCACACGATCGCTTGTTGAACCGGGACGCGCTTGGTTTTGTCGTCTTACTGAACGGGTGAACCCGAAAGCAATGCACGACGGCAATACTCCTTGAGCAAGCCGATGGCCTCGACCCCACCAGCCGCCTCTTGAGAGCATGGCATTCGCAGACCAACCTCGATCCTGCCGATATGACCTTCCAGTCCACAACCGCTGTCCCAGGACACGCCCAATCAAATCAATGAGGGTGACAGATCATGATATCGACGACAGAAACCCATCACCCGTTACCGGACTCTCCCCCTCCAGGTAAAGTGCTTCTTCGGTTCCGCCGCCAACGCCCTCATGGCCTCGACATCACCCGTCTCCGGCCCGTTCTCAATCGTCCCCGCCTCCACCGCCAACTTGGCATACTTGACCGCCATCTTATTCCTGCCGAGCAGGTTGAAGTTCAGCGCCGCGGTGGTATAGGCCCCGGCCATCTTCGCCTCCAACCTCTCCTCCACATGCAGCTTCAAAAACCGCTCCACCATTGCCGTCGTCACACTCGCGCCAATATCCGAGAGCTGCCTGTCCAGCTCCTCAATCTCCAACAGCCGCGCGTCCGAGGCCGCGGCCTGCTTCTTGGCCAGCCCGCACTGCGAGCACCCGCACTCGAAGCCCCACGCCCGCTTGGCGCGGTGCTGCCGCACGGAGCGGATGCCGAGCGGGTCGAGGTACGAGATGGTCAGCTCCTCGCCGGGCTTCACGGGCCGGACAACCGTCGTGCGGTGGCGCAGGTCCGGGCCGATGCGAAAGGCCACGTTGGGGCGGCAGTCGTGGTTGTACCGCGATACCTCGGGGAAGTTGCCGTAGTGGTGACCGTCGCCCTGGGCGCCGCCGCCAATGTCCATCTGGAACGAGTTGGTCGCCATGATGTCGCTGACCTGGTGCCCACCAAAGTGACCCATCTGACCCAGGAAGCTCTTTCGCGTCGGGGGAGGGAGGAACTCCGGGACAGCATCGAGGAGAAAGTGCCGGTCCGCCGGGGGAGTGTGCTCGATAAAGGCGCGGTGAGCAAGCAGGACTGGCGTTTTGAGCATGACGGTGTCGCCTCGCGCGAGGGTCTTGTTGGCGATCATGCCTAGGCCTTTTCCCTCGACCTGCGTGATCTCGAACGAGGGTCTACTTGATGAGGGGTTTTCGTCGAGCGCTTCGGTGTGCAGGGTCTGCTCCAGGTTCTTCACTTTTTGGACGTTTTCTGGCGTGGAGATGATGACGATTCCGCGTTCATCTGCGAAGCCACGGTTTGCGTATAGGCAGTAGCTTCCCGCACATCCATGGGGGCCCGTCCAGCCCAGTGGTTCGGGATTCGTCGTTCCATTTGCCCGCGTCTGTCCCAAGTCTGCGCCCTTGCCTTTCCTTTCTGTTGTGAGATCCCAACTTGAGCATTCCAACAGCAACTCCTCCAGTGGCGTCCAGGGGCATGTCTGCGCCCAGCGCGATTGCGCATGGGCCTCAGATGCGACCGTGTAAGACGCAAATGCGAGGGGCAGCAGTACTGATGAGGGAACCATCCTGGTCTTTCTTCTCACTTCCAAATAAGCCAACAATATGGTAGTACAAAGGTCAAATGTCCCTTGACAATAGACATCAGGTCTGCATTTTCCGTCAATAGAGTGACGTGAAGTTAAAGTATCCTCTAAATTTCGGGCATGGGATGAAAGTTAGGTCGTCTTGGCATCCCTAAGAGAACCCCACCAGTTTCAGCAGTGCGACTGAAACCGGAAAGGGGACAGGGAACCAGCGAAACAAGGGCGCTTTTCGCCGTCTGGTGGCTTGTCTTCGTCTCATATGGCCTTGGAACGTAGCAACTATTAGCTCAGAGACTTCCTGAAGGAAATTCGACTTTACTCGCCTCGCCAGTTTTCCTCACTAGTTTTGTTTTCTCAAGGCATATGCTATCGGAGAAAAGTCAGTTTCGATGGGGGATGCAATCCAAAGGCCCTAGGTTCGCAAACCCCTTGTTTTAGGTAGTACTGGCACAGTACTGTTCTCTCTTCAATTCAAAAAGAGTTGATGTCACAGGGAATCCAGCATGGCTTTCCCAGGAAGCTCCTCCAGGCCCACAACTATTCAACTATTAAAACTCCGCGCAGTATTACAATAACGCCTGGTCTGTGAGTACTGTGATTTTTAGAAACGACGGTCGTTTAACCCCTGCGTTCTGAGAGAATCGGTCTAGTTGTCAGGGTTAATCAACTGGCTCAGCCCATGATGAGGGCTACTCCTCCAGTGGGAAACATGAACCCGCTCGAATGCCTCGTAAGCAACAGCACTAGGTGATCTTTGGGCGCTACATCAAGTTACTCTTAGATTTCATATTGTTGTTAATTTAGGGACTCAACGGTGCAAAGATTGTAGCACAGGGACGGGCTCCGATTGTCAAACATTGGGCAAATACGAGGCCTACTATCTAGAAGTACTATTCTTGCTGTTTTGCGACGCCGAGAATCAGAAGAACGATGCGTTTCAACCAAGACCCTGATCCACAATACTCAACCTCGAGGCTACCAAATGTGGGAACTCCTATTGATATGCGTGTGCTTCTACCCGACCACCGCTTTGATGCTTTTACCATATGTGAGCTGGAAACCTTTTCTCACCTCGATCGGAGCAGACTCATGGTCACTCACCCTGTTCTATTACTTGTCTATAAGACTCCTCGAGTCAGCAGCGTTGCAGTTGGATACCACTAAACACAAAAGTCGTTTGTAAGCAAAGAGATCCTAGGCCAACAGAGTGTCACAGTCAGTAGGAATATTGTCACCTTCAACGCGGCCGCATGCATTCATGATTCTTAGAAATGTATCTGCTGCCACGGCCGAGACGTACAGCGCTGCTACGGTGGCGAGGAGTTAGAAGCGCATGGTCAGGAGAGATTGGCGATTGTTGGTTGGTAGGGTTTTGGGGGAAATTTTCTGGACTTGTGGGGGTAACAAGCGGGAATAGCAAGTTTAAAGAACTTCATATCATGGTATAGAATGCCACGATACTCTTTTGTATCTTCAAGAACATGGAACAGGACGCCGATCATTAACCGCAATCACTAAGCACATCAGTAGTTGAGTGGCACGAGCCGGAGCAAATCAACTCTAATAGAGATGACAAGCTTTCCGGCTGGGACGTCTGAGTCTGAAACTTCTGGAAGGAGGCATTCTCTGGCCCAACCTTCTGATCCCCCAATCCACCGACAGTTCCTCCTGACCTTTGTTTACTTATATACGCACTCCATTTCCGACGCCCGAGCAGAAACAACGAAGGGTTCGAGATATTCGCGATGTCCGACTACTGTTAAAACTGAGCTTAAACTATCTATATTGCAGTTGTTTTACCGGTGGTGTAGATAGGCGTTGCCATAGAGGCTGTCTTGAGCAACAGAACATTCCGATTGGGGTTTCACGGCTTCACTTTATTATATTATATCATGGTCTCTAGCTGCTTCTGATCTGGTTCTGATTTGGTTCAGCCATGCTCATGAGCATATAGGTTGCTACGGTGCGTGACAGTAGGACAACGTACAAGAAGAATTAAGATTATGTAGTGTATACGAAGTCATGGACTGTTCAACACTAAGTTGCCATGCCGTGTGCTTTGAATATTGTCCTGGCAACGCTTGCCAATACTACTAAAGGCGTGATGCATTATATTATCAATGAGTATTTGGGAAATCAGGTAGTATGGGGCAGGGTATTGATTTTCCGACGAAACAAGCGAGCTGTTGATAAGGACGGAACTGTTGACTCGAATGAACCAACGCATATGACAGTGTTTAATTTTGTGCGCCATTAGAGTGACCTTGATCCAAGGGAGAAGCAGGGGTAAGGCAGGCAGCAGAGTTCAAACTGTGCCCTTGCCATAACCCCTGTCATACGCATAAAATGAAGCTTCCTTGGCAGAGGAGTTCACATAGGTACCTATTCCACACAATATATCATTTGAGTAATCACCTTTGACCCAACGGGCACAATTCACTCAGCAACCAGGCATCATATTCGATTACTTCAGCCTTCGATTCTTACGAAGAGATACTTCCAACCAATTATTGAGCTCAACCTTTTGTCTTCGAAATGCGTCAGTATTCTCCGCCCAGTGATGATCATCGAGATGCACTCCGTGGCGATCGCCTGCCGTCAGTTGATGACACAGATCTTCGAATTTGTGTGATACATGGCATTCGACACAACTACAAGTTTGCAATGTCAGAAGAAGTTCAGAAACTTTTTTGGAATCAGACCAGAGAGCTTTCGCTCGCGCTCGCAACGCACGCCTCATTATGAGCGATGTCGTCCCAGAGCTAGCGGCTGATGAAGACAAGCCATACTGCATCTGGTACCCAGATGTAGCAAGCGAGGACACGTACCGCCAGTTGGTGAAGCGCTATCCCGACATGCGGTATACTATCGGTCGAGCCTGCGCAGTGGCTGGCTATGCCACGCTCTATCACGAACTTGATCTCCTCCCCGAGGTCTCTATCGCCGAAGAAGCTAGGGATAATTCGACGAATGACGGCTCTAAGACGATATTCGACGCTATCATGAAACAGCCCGCCTGCTATGCGATCCTCAACGATTACACTCGATCTTGCAACATCGACAACCCTTTGTTCCCTGCGTTCATGAACAGCGACACAGCGGTGCAATCCTCGTTAGACATCCGATTAGGCTTAGATAAGTACAAGAAGTGGTGCGATCATTACTTTAACATTGCCGAAGACTTTAACGTCGGCGAAGTGTCATCGGAGAAGACCAACCGACAGACAATTGGACCGGAACATGTGGGGCTTTTCTATACACCGCTTCTCTCGCATCTGCCGACCACCAACAAAGATCCGCTCATTATCATGGCAGCATACGAGGGAAACATTGAGCGTTATGTACGTCTACGTCGGCCAGTCTTTCTCCATGACGAAGGCTATGCCATTGTCCGTGGGATATACCACAACACCACGTTCGCCAAGTGGTGGTCCATTGAAGTGAAACGTACATCTCCGGAATGGGACAGCGTCATAGAGGATGCTGTACTTGCGCGGTTTATCATGGTTAACGACCTGTCACACATAACCCCTGTCAAGCCGACTTTGCATCGTATACCACACTTGATTTGGTGGCCTCTGATTCCGGCAGAGGCGACATTGAGAGAGCTTCTCCGTCGTCGGCCAGAAGCAAAGCTTCAAGTTGCAATGGCATGCATCGCTGGCGACTATAGACGACTTTGGGACGAGCTTGCGCCAGAGCCGCAGAGTGAGCTCATGGACCAGGCGCGGCAGGATCAATTACATCCAGAGGCTACTCCCCACTGGCCACGAAGTCCCAATAGGAACTACTATGTCGGTTATCTGGAGCAAAAGGCGAAGGAACTGAAAGTCCCCGTTCCGAGAAGCAAGCGTTCTGAGTGTGAAGATGCAGCGGTTCGCGATAAGGAGCCTACGTCTACTTGGCTTGACGACGAAATCTCTGCCCACCCCTATGCCTTGGTTAATTCCTATCCCGGTGGCAGCGTCTACCAATGGGGTTCTCAGGCGATTGCATCGCATTGGGAACTGTTAATTTGCTCGAGCGAGGCTATGAGACGGAAAGCGCAGGAAGAGGGTGGGCTCAGGCTATACGACGATGAGATGATACCGTGAAAGACAGAGTAAACCAACCAGGCGAAGAAGTAGACAAACAATTTACAGAAGATGACGTTGATTTGAAGTATTGACACTTACATTCAACTTAATCACTATGTAATAGAACTGGTATGCCACATCTAGGGATATACATCTTACTTCGCAATGTAAGCGTTCGAATCGATATTCTATAATGCATTGTAAGCTGTTTGAACATATGAAACACTGAAAACTCACCAAGTTCGGTCATGACGCTGTTTTGGAGTGTTGAAGACGTCCAGCCATAGTGCTTGTTAAATCTTCAACTCTGGCCTCTCGCTTTCGAAATACGATGGAATCACCTACTAGTCAATATTAAGTATTAGAATCGGGCTTGAACTACCATCACTGAACAATGGGCTAACAGAAATCGCTTGGTAAACCATACCATTGACTAAGTCATACTTGGGTCCTCTAGCAGTTAGATGAGCTTAAAAGGGATCGAGAGGCTACGATTTCTCGGCTTATGTTGCGAGAGTGCCCATTCTTTGACTGATTCACACGTGTAAATGTTCGCTAGAGAAATAACTCCACGAGGTATCTGAGGACGACCCCTCATTATGCACCAAGATGGTAAGACTACATCTGCGGTCAACTGTATTCCTATGAACACCGAGAATCAAGACAATTAGCAACTGAACGTACTTCAGAATATTTTCAAATGAAAGATGCAAAGCACTGTGGGTAAGGACTGGCAAGTACATTTGCCTCTTGTTTGGTCTTTAGCTCTGGTTCGTGCAGCATATAGACACCATCGGAAAAATGGAAACATATAACACTTTATTCTCAGCACTTGGCTTTCTTGTCTCCTATGAAATTTTCAAGTGGATATTTATTGTAAAGCAGCGGTTGTTGATTTTATTTCATAATTTTGCTTTCTCTTTTTTGTCAGCCTCACTCACAGCTCCTAGCCGATCGCGTGGCATTGCTTTTCCGAATGATCGTGGCATGAGACTGAGAAGGCCGGTCGGGAAACCTATCAGTTGAGGTACTAACCGGGTTCTTTGATTCCTCTACTTAAGAGGGCGTCATATGGAAGGATCCTAAGTTGCCAAAGATGCTACTCACTGGGCCTGGTTCCTTACCAAGATGGAAGGTCCAACGAATGTGCTTCTTGCTCCTTCTAAAAACAACTTGAAAAGCTTGGAATTAATATCTGGTTTTCTTTTCGTTCTTAAAAGAACCTTCACTCACTTGTTATAGAAGTCGTTGCGTCCTTCCTTTGCTCGGTTGAGCCCCAGCCATTGCCGTCTTGAACAACTTGTCTCTCCCAACCACTCCTTCACACCCATCATTCTCAATACTCTGATTATAAGAAGAGAAGATCAACCATACAAACGTCGGTTGTTACACTACGCATTGTGTCTTCTCCGGTCTCACTCATTGCTTGGCTACGGTTTTACTGCCATTCTTCATAGGGGCAGATGACAGTTCTTACACCCTTGGAATTCTACTTCGAGCCCTAAGTAAGTCTTTCACTAGGGTCCTGAAAAGCTTCAATCAAGTACGCATTTAACGTCCTTTCAGAATGGCATCGTATCTTTCCCGAAGTCGTCATGGCACTTCTCCAGACGAACAACTTGCATTCCTTGCTCTGACCCACACCATAGATCAGTGGAACTCCGAATGCCCTCACCTTGCAAGCCAACTGCTGGATCACACTGATCAGCAACTTCTCTCCGAATGCTATGCCGCTCATTTGATGCCCGTCGCACGCTCGTTCTGGTGGAACGGTGACAACGCCTTTAGAGCGAAGAGTCAACTTCTCCCTGAGAAATACCCGGCGGTCAAAGCATTCGCTTGGAAGAGGAGCAGACCAAAAGCGAGCGATATTCTCAGGACTTGGCGTAAAGACGCCGCGCTTCTATACACAGAACTCAGAAAAAGTGGAGGGGATGATGATGTAGGCGGTGAAAAAGTATACAAAGGCATCGAAGATGAGACGGAAGATGGCCCTAGCGTCTTGAAGAGTTCCGCCGCGGAGAATGAGAAACGCGAATTCGATGAAAAGACGAGAGGAGCCATGGTAGTGGCAACAAATCGATACACGAAGAGAAAAGCGAATGGAACACTCAGCAGGGTCGAGACGCCAAAGAAAGCCAGAAAACGCATCATGTTTAACAAGGAAAGCTATGAAGACGATTCCTTTGCGCTCTGTTATCGATCGAACGCGAAACCGACAACTCCAACACCCAGGCGAGCCGTTGCTACGATGATAACACCACCTCAAAGTGGCGAATCCACTCCCGCAATTCTAATCGACTCAGGTGGTGAAGATGGAGAGCTTGGAGCCACGAGAAAATATCAAGATCGTAGAGGTCGCCAACATCGACGTCGTGAGCATGAAAGAACGACCGATACTGCTGCGGCTGACCTGGCGCCACTGAATATCACTCTCGTTCAGACTATGGCATCAATTGAGCCAGCCGAGGCGCCAACCCAAAAGCACAACTGCCTGACAACACTCCAAGAGGCGGTGGACCTTGTTGAGAAGTCACGCGACACATTTTCTACCCAGGAGCGTCAACTCAAGAAGTTGGAGAAGAAGTTGGAGAAGCTGGGCAACACGGTCAAGAGACTGGGCAAGGCCGTTCAACCCTGATCAATCGGATTTCGCATTCTTCTTGAGGTGGATCACAGAGAGGGTGTGAAAGGAGAGTTTCTCGGATGAGGGATTTGGCGGGTGAATGATCCAGAACCAGAGGGAACTTTGGGGATGCTCCCCTCACTATTTTGCCTAATAACTATCATAGAAGCAATCTTATTCGTCAATCCAACCCCATCTCCCAGTCTTGCTTCATGGTTTTACACTTGTAAGCTACCAGTCATCCCAAGAGTCAAATGACGAGCAGTGGCAACTTTAATATCTAACCTTGATGACTTCACTTAGCAAACGAACGGAAACTTCGGATGTGCCAAGGCGAGAAAGTAAACGATGGAGCTATCTATACGTGATTCAATGCGCAAACGTCGTTTCCGACTCAGTCTCCGTGGTCGGGAACGTTTCATCGTATAATTCTGTTGGTGGTAAGACCCTCTGCTTATTTGCGTTTACTTGGCCTAGGCCTTGGCTCCCCTCGCCCAATCAGACGAAGATATCACATGCGGCCGAGAATCATTGTTCTACGACTAAGATCCGCGCACAGAGAACAAACAGACGATGTTCGCTGCTCTTTCCCTTCTTTTTCTTCTCCACTCTAATATTCCTATAACTTCCGCAACTATGGCGAGTTCAGCCACTGCAACTGCGACAATGGCGATCAACCGAAAGAGATCCAAGTCTGAGGCTGAAGGGAAGCTGAGCTGCGACAAGCCCGCTCCCTCCATCGACTTCAACGATGCCCCACTCAATCCAGCTGATGTCATTTCACTACCAAAGGATGAAGATGATCTCGAAACGCTAGTTGAGAAGATCAGTGCCCTGGCGGAAGTCGTTTCCCACAACCGCAGTCTAGCCGTCTGGACGGGCTTTGCAGCCACGCCGAATCCCCAAAGAGACCCTTTTGCCATCGCCAAAGCAGAGGCGGACACAAGGGAGCTAGCACTGTTCAACCGTTTCGATGAGATTGGCCGACGGCTACCCGCATCCAGGCACTTTGACGTCCTGAAGAACGTCAAGCCTTTGGAAAAGGAAAACAAAAAGACGGCTGCACGGTACGAGGACATGGCCTCGTGCGTCGACGAGATCTTTGGGACCCAGGGCGCCATCAAAGAAAACGTGTGCTGGATCGTGGAGAACATGGACGCCATGCTACCCCTCGTCAAGTTTTATCTAAGAGTAAAGCGGGCGCGAAGGAACCTTTTGGGGGGCCAGGAGAGCCTGACGAGTAACGAGCTGGCCGAGTACCAGACGGTTCGCAAGATTCGGAGTGTCCTGGGGGTGAAGATGCAGAAGTGCCGCACCGGGAAGCAGTCTGACAAGCGACTAAGGGGGTATGATATCCTGTTGTTAAGACGGCAGAATCTGACCTCTCCTGTCTTGAAGTGTCAGCGGGAGGGCCAAATGAGGACGGAGGGGGCGAGGGAGGTTGAGCAGATCCGCGTCAAGCGTCAACGTTGCACAGCATGACAATGATCACTTTCAATTGTTCAACAAGAATGAAACTGACGACTGCGTGTCAACTGTCAAACACATACTCTGGCAGATGAGCGCTGATATGTTTAGCATTGCTCTTCAGCTTCGTACCCGAACCCAATCATATTGTTGGTCCTATCTTGCCTCGGCGTCTCTATGAGCGGCCCATCATTGTGTTACCTCTTCAAGCTGCAACTCCTTGTCAATCATCAGCTGCCCTCCAGTTTGGGCGTCTCTGCGGACGCCCATCTTGTCCCTCTGGAATATATTGACATAGAGCGGGTATCTGGTAGTTGTCAGCGTCCGATTTTATTTGCAATGGTTCAATCAAGGTGCCAGCAGCCAGAGAGGGCACTTACACAAAAGATAGGATGAAGCCCATGAGCGGAATACCATGGCAGTATGCGCTTTCTTCCTGTCTATAGCAGCGCAGCCCTGGGCAGGAACACACATCCCCCGCCAATGGAAGCGCACACAAGCGAGCTTCCACGATTCGGGTGCCTGCCCAGTCCTCGCACGCCGAGCATGAAGACGGTCGCGCAGCAGGCGGATTCGACATAGAGGACAAGAATCAGCATGGCGATAGAGGTTTTGCTGCGCGTGGTGATGGCAGGGATGTCGAAGACGGCACAGAGGTCGAGATAGACGACCAGGATGTAATGCGGGAGAAGAGGGAGATGGTCATGATGCCACCGGCGATGCAGCAGCTCGCGGCGTAGGGGCCCTGGCCAACCGCGAGCATGTCCGAGGCTCCGACCTTGGTCTTGCTGGCGTCCATGCAGAAGTTGATGCGTGTCTGCGAGTCACTTGCTAGGTACGCCGAGGCACGTTGCAATCGAGGCAGATGCATGTGGGGACATACGGTGATGGTGACTTGAGCGCCAACGTAGCAAGACTGCAACAGATTTCCAGGAAGAGGTTATAGTGCTTCCCAAATGGACTGGGTTGTACTCGCCAGTCTCGGCCTCCTGGACTTTCATGTCGTCGTCGGTGATCTCGGGGAAGGGTGAGAAGAAGGCGACGACTCAAAAGTACACCCAATAAACGTTGAGGAAGCACTGGTTGTTGTCGTCTTCGTTGATGGTGTTTGCGAAGAAGACGCGAGACCGTAACGTTTGACGGGCAGCGTTGGCTCAAGTCGAAGACAGCCAACAGCAAAAAGAATGTTTAAGTAGAAAACTTGGATATACTGGCGAAGACGAACATGAATCAGCACTCTATACAGCACTTTCCGCATGGCATCTTTCAATGAGCCTAGAAACCTGCATGCATATTCAATGTACAACTGCGACGTGAGCATAGCCAAAGTCGACTAACCAACTAAGCAATATCTGTCACGCCCGAAACCAAACGAGCGCTATGTTGACAGCTCCGTGTGTCCTCCAAGTCGAAGTCTTTATTCCCTCACAGCTCGTACACGTGATACGCGTAGATTGTGATTGAATGTCGTCCTCATGGCGTATATTACCGTTCGATAAGCCGGTCGTCCTTTCGGTCTCTCACCAACCAACCAACGAGACCAAACAGCCCCCATTTGAACGGTTACATCTCCATGATGAGATACACGGCCAAGTGAGTTCGTGCATCGCTTCGGAGCATCGGACCTACGACCCGGAAACCCCGCGGCAGGACTCCTCACTGGCGTCAAGGCGTTGATAAGGGGCCGCCCAAGGGCTGGCACATTTGCCCTTGCATTGCAGCGGAACGGTGTCATGCTGGGTCAGTGGTAACGATGCATTCTTGTTCCCTCCTTCTACCCGCCATACCTGGGAGCTATCAGTGCGTACTGCGTGGGAAAGGAAAAAAAAAGGAACGGTTGCAATCTGGAGGTTGGATGGACATCTCAAGGGGACAAAAGGCACGGGGTGCCAGTATGGGAGTTGGAAAAAAAGATGTGGTCCGTGTGTCCAGCACTAAGAGCCGAGAACCTGGAAGATGTAGTGCGCCTTCATCAACCCATGTTTAATACTCCCGATATAGGGATTCTGGGCACAGCTCGAAAGTTTCAACGTTTCTCACCAAACACCTCCATATGTCTTCAGCCATGAGAAGCCTCCGAGCCCCAGCCCCAAGACATATGCACCGGAACCGGCGTTGCCGACCCCCTCCGCAGTCCACGTCCGTAGGCCAAAAAGCCCCACACCCGGCTCAAACCTCCCGACCCCTGCCGATTCGCCCGAGCCGATGGTTGTTTCCTTCGGCGCGCCTCCCGAGCTTTATTGGATATGGGTATCCTCGTACCCCTCGCACGTTGACGACAAGCGAGAACACCCACAGGCAGTCACAACCTTCTGTCGCTGCTTCATCCCGAGCTCTGCTAAAGCCTCCCGGCATGGAACCGAAAGGGAAAGCGACCACCGTCTCCCATCTCGTCTCCTCCCCATCCCACACCTGGGTCCTCCGCGTCGGGGCAGGTTCGTGCCAACAAAACCGCGGGACCCCGGATTGCCCAGATCGACTCCAGAGTCGAGACCTGTGTGATCATTCATGACGAGGGTTTGACCATTCCGCATCCAGCGACAGAATGTTCCATCTCTCAGGTTGTCCCTCTTTACGAAGCAACGTTCCCAATAGATGAACGAATTAAATATCGAAGGCACTTGCAGAGGCACACAAAGTGCAGTATTCACATATGGTCAGGTCACTAAAGGGAGGTTTTGATGATAGACGCAGTGCGTCTTGCAGTTTGCATTTTCCATTTTCCTGATCCTCTACAAGCGTAATCCAGATTCAACTCGTCCAACTACGAGGGATTCGGAGAGACTACCTCGACCGGTTTCTAGCCCGGCAAGTTTCGCCCCGTTCGACATCCCAATTTCTCTTTCTAAGGGCGGGCATCTCCACCCTGGCCCTGTTCTTGGTCGGGGGTAGGGTTCAAGAATTAGTGTCCCTCCCTCTCAAGACCCTCCAGCTCCTTGAGCACGGAGGACTTGGTGCCAATCTTCTTCATCTGGGTATCCTCGAGCTTCTCGCCTCCGGCCAGTCTCATCTCGAGGTCCTCGATGGCTCGCACCTTCTTCTGCAGACTGCGAATCTTCTTCGCGTTCGGGTTTTGCGAGCCGTCGGCGCCGCCATCAGCCGCGGGGGCAGCCTGCTGAGCTTGCACATTGGGCACCTGAGGCGCGCCATTCTGACCCCGGTGGGTGTTGCTCCTGTTACGATGCTGACCGGCACCAGGGTTACGAGAGTGGCTGCGGTGTCTGTGGTTACCTCCGGCACCGCCACGGCGCTCAGGGCTGCGGCCCTCGTGGCCCGCTCCCGAGCCAAAGTCGCGAGGGGGCGGGGCAAGCGAGGCGCCACCTCCGTTCTGGCCTTCGGGATTCGCGTCACCCTCCTTCTTCTTGTTGTTGCGCTTCTTCTTGTTCTTCAACGCCGCCTTTGACAAATTCTCATCGCCTTCGGCAGTGTCGGCTCCGGGACCTTGGGGGTTGCACCAGGAACGCCGGCGAACTCGGCGCCAGGCACACCACGACGAGGGCGTCCGAACCCGTTAGGTCCGATGGGCGCGGAGCCGTTGTTCATGCTGATGTGAGCCGCACCGCCCTCGTCCTCTCGCTTGAAATGAAGCGGCGTGGCGAGACCGCGGGCGCCGGGGGGCGGTAAGCTCCCGCAGGCTTGCTGGGAGTCTTGACAGTGCCGAGGTAGGTGGCCGCGGATGCGTGCGGGGTGGGAACCGGGTTCAAGGGATCTCCACCTGCAACCTTCTCGGTGGCTTGGGGCCTCCAAACAACGTGGTACAGCTCAACCATGTCCTCATTGTACATGAGGGGACCGCTGGCATGCCAGATCTTGATGCCGTTGTCGACACGGAGACGCGGAGAGGTCGTAGCCGTCATGATGTAACGACTGTCGGGGCTCCACGTGCAGACACTGGGGTTACCACTCTCAATGGTGTGCAGCTTGCGGAAATCCTTCTCAAGGTCATACACGTCGATCTGGCCTGCCAGATTACCGAAACCAGCAACAAGGGCGAAACGTCCAGTGGGCGAAAAGATGATGGTGTTGCGAGGGCCCAGGGGAACGAGTGCGTCGCGACGGCTCGGTGGTTGAAGATGGTGGACTTTGCGGGCATGTATCCGTAGACGACACCAAACTCCTTGGAGTTCGGCGACCAGGTCACATCGTGAATGGGACCTTCCTTGTCAAGACTGACACGGGCGTCGAAAGAGCCGTTGACGCTCAACAGATAGAGCGTGGTCTCGCCGTAGTAGCTCTTGTTGGACTTGTCGACATCGGTCTGGGCCAGCACGAGGATGCTGGTGCCCAAGTTGTTCCACTTGAGCTGGACCTTGTCGCCCTTGAAAAAGGTCTTTTGAGAAATGGGCGAGGTGAATTGAGGCACATTATAGACCTTGACGGCGGCAGGTTGTCCCTGAAATATGAGTGTCAGCATGCTAGTTTCCATATTCTGGCAGCGTTCTTGTCACTAACCTTGCGCTCGGGGATGAAGACTGCAACGGAGTGAGAGCGGCCGGGTGCAAGGGCAAAGTCGGCAACGCCCTCGACTCTCAGCTTGTTCCAAACGGTGCCCAGGTCGTGACTCTCGTAGAACTGGACTTCGTTGGTGACTTGGCGGGCACAGAACTTCTCGTCGGCCGTGTACTGAAGGTTCCAGCCTCCCTGGGACTTCTGGACGTACTTGCCCAGGGGCAGCTTGTCGGCGCCGGCAACACCCTCCTCAACAGTGCGCCAGACCTTCAGGTTCTTGGTCGCATCTCCGTTCTCATCCTTGGCAGGGCGCTCCCAGGTGACGAGGAACGTACCGAGGGGCGAGAAGCCGAGCTCGTAGACATTGAGGATGGGGAGGGCAAGAACCTGCTGGCCGTTGGATGCGTCGACAACCGTAACAACTTCGGGGCTCGCCCAGGCAAAGTAGCGGCCACAGGGCGAGTATGCACAACACCGGAGGTTCCCTTCGGGCTTGTTGAACCCAGCGAGAGGCTGGTAGGTCGGGGCAGCATCAAACAGGCCGATGCCCTTCTGGGTTCGGTAGGCAAACTGCAATTGTGAGGACGCCATGACTAGTCAAAGTCACAGTGTGTATCGTATCAAGAGCAGGCGTGCCGGTCGGAAGGATGACGTTCTTGGGGTGGGATTGATGGTTCTTCTTCAATGGGATCAGAGATGAGAGGTCGTCGTCGTCGAGATCGAAGTCGTCGAGGTGGACGGACAAAGGGCAGATGAAATGGCTCGATGCTTGGATCGGAGGTTGCTTTGAGGCGCACAGGAAAACGGGGAATATGCGCGGGTGGGCTATTCCGGCGGAGTCCTATTTTTTGCAGCAAAGGAAGCTTTGTTGATGATCTGATTCGTCGTCGTCGGTCGAGCGAAACAAGAGGTGTTTGTTGATTGATGTTCTGACGTCGGGTGGAATACTGTAGAGTATGCGGCAGAGCTGAGCGCCGGGTTGGCTTTGAAGCTTTGTCGACGGATGACGTGTGAATGGGTGGTCGATGGCTGACGGGGCAATCTTGATTCAGAGATGGGGGTTCGGAATCGAGTATGCAGACACACGTGCGGTCAACAAGGACGCGGAGCAGAGACAGACGACAGAAACGACGACTGTTGGGAGAGGAGGTGAGCCGTTGGGCTATAGGGGAGACCCAAGGAAGAAAAATAGGGAAGAACGTGAGGAGGGGAGAAAGGGAATGGGAGGAGAGGCACCCTGAGGGGGAAATTGACGTGCAACGGTGCGTGTTGTTGTGTGGGCTGGAGGAGGGAAAGGGAAGGGAAGAGAAGGGGAAGTGGGATTTTGTGAATATTTTTTTCTCGCTGTCTGGTTTCTGCCAGCCAGTCCCGTCAGACGTCGCCTCTGCGCACCGGGTTTGCCTTGGTTGTGGCTAGCACACCCTGGCCACTTTTTCTGCCCGAGCTCACCTCGCCTCACCCTACAGGGCATTCGGGGCCTGGTGGCAGCGCTGAGTCTCAGGTCCCTTTGGCTCCGCGGCTTTAGGCACAGCGCAAAAGATACGTACCCTGCGCCATCTTACCCGGATAAGGCGGCTTATGTAATGCATCGACTGGGCAGCGCATCTCACCTCACGATTCCCACAAGTTTCATACTACTTACGTCGTTTGTTTGTTGTCGGTTGTTCAGAAGCCCAATCGGCATGCCTGTCGAGGGAGGATGGAGCATTGGGGAAGAGGTGTTTCCTCATACAAGACATCTCAACGTAGCAACAACAAGGCCACCAAGACGAGCAAGGCAAAGCGAGGCATTCGAGGCATCGCCAAAACTGGGGGATCGGATGCTGGGACAATGCCGCGCTTCTACCCACGCGGACCACAGCGCGGAAAGCGTGGTGTGTGGTGCGTGGTGCCCACAAGTCAGTCAGCCAGTCCCGGGTCTGGCCTTGGACGATGGGTTCTCAGCGCCCAGGGCGTGGGTGGCCCTGCCCGACCTTACCTTATCCAAGGTAGTCTCGGCTGCTCCCTCAGTGAGCAGTCCTTTCCTTCTCCATGCCGAGATGCAACCAATCACATGTTTTTCATCCGCTTACGGCGCCGGCAGAGACAGGCGCCCTCCGGGGTCCTGCACAGGGGAGCACTTGCAGCTGAGACAGCGACCTCCAGTTGCTGCCCCGTTGCTGTATCATTTCAATTCTGCATCGTCAGGAAGGCGTGTCTTACTCATCGCTTCATTACATCCTCTATTGGTCCGTAAGCTCGTCTGTCTGTCGCCCGCAACGACGACTCGCCGCCTTCTGACGCCCACAACACAAAACAGACAGCCTTTTCCTGTTCTTTCTTTACCTTCTTTTGTCGTTTGTTTTCCCTTTCTCTTCCGTAACTCATCTTTTCATTCTCTCTTATCGACGATGGACCTCGATGCAACATATGTCAAGACTACCTGATACATGACCCCGGTACTAACACCTCTAAGCAGCCACGTCCTCCGACCGCGACAGGGACATGATGGCAACCCTGATCCGCGCCGCATGCACCACTTGGACTCCGACCTCGTTCTTCAAAGGTCCGCATGAGAAGGATGGAGATTACGCCCCACCGGTACTGTTTTCCCACCCCTTAATGCTCTGACTGCGGAGATCCCATTTACATGGCTCGCTTCATCCCAGCTACCAGGCCAAGAACGCTTATCCCTGAACACTGAGATGGCGTTTTCGGAATATCCATAGCTGCAGCTTCACGGCCAGCAACCCCATATATCACGGATCACTCACTATTGAGCCTTGTCGAACCGTAGTATATTGCTTAGCGGCATTCATGATGGCTTTCCTCGGCGTCACCCGCTGACTTGCCGATTCGAGCCACCCGTATCCCCGCATCGATCGACTTCGAGAATGCTACCGACAAGGTAGCATCCGATATTGGTCATGTCTAAAATTGGCAATTGAATTTGGGTTTCTTGCAACATTGCCGTCGCTGGGATAACTAGGGTCGTTCAATGGAACTGTGACTAGCTATATTCGCAGTGCTAGGGTAATTGACTGTAAGCCATATGAGCTGCAATCATGTTGTGGTAGCCTAAAACGATGGCAAATCTTCATGGCGGACTATCAAGTCTAAAAGGACTATTTCGCCGAACAATCGGCAGCGGTGTCAGCCAATTCTGCTTACGGCTTTCCGCTGCTGTCATCACCAGCTCTCCCGGATGAGGCTCGGGATTGGACATCGAAATCGCTGCGAGCTCAACGTCATAATCTGACTGCTGCGGCTCACCCCTCTCCGAGTCGGGCGTGGCTTGAAGTATGGCGATCGAGTCAACACTTCGCAACCTCGTTCTCTTCACAGTCGACGCCCTGAACGCGCGGCCCACGCCCCAGGATGACAGGGAATTGATACACTTTTTCGGGGTTTCCTTCCACCATGATGGCGGCACCTGAGAATTGTTTGAAGATCCTCCTCTGGCGCTACGTTGTTCTAGAAGATGATTAATCGAGGGGAAGCAAGCGCATACCATACCGATGGCGAGCTCTCCCGTCCTGGTGCACCGCGGTTAGTCAAGCCTGGCAGGCGGCAGCTCGCGACACAGAACACAAAGACTTACACCGTCCAGTCAACCGGCACAAAGTCAACGGTCGGGTCCTTGGTGTCCTCGAATCTGACCACCAGGAACATCCTGTAGACTGTCACCGCAACGCCCAAACCACCCGTCCCCAAAAGGGCGACGATCTTGACCTTCTTGGCCGTCGAAACCCTCAGCTTCCACGCCAAAACGATGGGAACCCCCAAGATGACCAAATCGGATAATATCGAGATCGAGGTATCGTACATGAAGAGTTTCGTCTGATCGATGCATTTGAAGTTGGATATTGACGGATCCCAAAACGCCTGCACGGGGATGCACACGGCGGCCTTGGCGATTTCCGCCGGGACGTAGCAGAGAAGAAAAAAGGCCAAAAGACCGTGGAGCGTTCGGGCGACTACTGTGTCGACGGAGAAGACACGCACGGTGAGGAGCAACAGGGCCGTCTTGGTGAAGAAGGCTGCGGGCGAGTACAACAGGGAGCTGATATACATCCACTGCGGTCGGAGGTGTCAGTAAGATGCCTTCTCGTGGCTTCCGGGTCCTTGATACCTTTTGGAGCCCCGCGTAGTTGGTCGCAGTGATCTCCCAGAAGTGGAATCCTTCACCGTAATGGAGCTCTGTGTACACTGTTGGTTAATGCGTGGACATTGTATCCTCTAATGTGGGCGCGTACTCATAAAAACGGTCGAGTTCAGGACCACGGTGAGTATCTGGACGGGTCAGAAACCGATGTTCAACTCAAATGCCGGGACATGAGCTCACCCATCCAATCAGACAACTCCCTGTTCCCCGTGTTAGTCAAGCTGAACCGAGATCATCAACGCTAAGAAGAGAAAAAAAACCCAAAAACCTACAATCTTCTAACCGAAATTTTCCATTCACCGACAGCTTGACGTAGACGCGTACGGCGAAGAAGACCACCACAATGGCCTGAATGAGGCTCATGTATACCAAGTGCACCATGTGCCCGGCGTCTCGCGGGTTGTCGAAGTTGGGCGTCTCCCCGGGAGGCGGCGGGGCCGCGCCGGTCGGACCTGTGGAGCTGCTCATCACTGCTCAATCCGGCCCATGACGAAGAGTTGTTGGTACACATCGATGTGTTGTCGGCTGTGGGGGGCAGCTCAAACGGTGATAGTATCCATTTTCTAGGACAAGTGCTATGAAGGACGAAGAAAAGAAAGGACGGACGATTCCCACGCGAGACCAGACCGTGGGATCCGGTGGGATAAAGAAGGGAACGATGGAAGCCCACTACCCTCGTCGACACGTGCTGCAGCAGGGAGGGAGGAGGCTCAAAAAGGGGGGGGTAAGGGGGTTGTTGACATGGCATGGCATGGCATCGCAGTTCGGCATTGAGTTTCGACATGTTGATGATGGTACAGGGAGGGGATGATATGCAAGAGACACGAGTCAGCCCCCAGCTAGGGCCCAGAGGTTGAATGCCGTTCGACTGAGGCGGGGTTTGGACCCAACCAGGCGTTCTGGAGGCCGTCTGGAGAAATGTTCGCAGTATATGCACGTGCGCGATTGGCCACTCCATGGCAGATACGGAAGCGTCTCGTCTCAAGGTCGCCATTCGCAAGTGGCTCCCCGAGTCAACGTATAGAGCTCCTGGAACAATGGCAAAGTATATCTACGGACGGACCTGGCGTTGGTTAGGGACATCCATGGAGCACATGGCTCGTAATGTTGGCAAATCGACCACCCAGCCAGGTCGCGAACCGGCCGATCATTGGACCGCCTAAACAAAAACACTAGGTTCAGTCAAAAGAAAGGGAAGAGGGCGAGGTTGGACGGATGCTGTGAGGCTCCGATACACCCTTTCCTTTCCATTAGGGCGAGCAAACGAAACCCACGATCCCGGGCTGGCGGCCGAGCCGGTCGTGTCGAAACGAGCCCAGCAGTCTGGTTCGACACAATGCCAAGACAACCCGACGCGAGTTACAGCGACGGCCGCCCGTTCGGCTCGGGTTGATGGCTGCACGACGTGAAGCAGTCCTTCGGGCGAGAGCAGCAGCCTGGGGAGAGGCCGTCGAGTATTACGCAGTTCTCCTCCCCGATCTTGGGTTCTTGGCAGAGAGGCCTTCTTCTCTTTCGTCGTCTCAAGCGAAGGGGCCTCAGGCAAGACGTCGTCATGTCAAGGTCGTCGGTCAGAGTTAGGTTGCACGTTGTGCCCCCGTTTCGTTTACGCGTTTTCTTGATTAGTCTACACCTCCTCTACGTATGGCGGCACTTACTACCGTATCTACTCGGTCAACTCGCCTTCCACTTTTTCTTGGGGTAACGCAAAGGGGTAAGGTGGCTGCTGAATAGGGGATAGTGTACTGGCAGAATCAAGGATCAGTCAGCATCCGAGCCAGGGGGTCCGAGGGATCAGAAACGTCAATTATACCTAGAGGTCCCAGGGCCGAGTGGGCCGCTGGACGTCTTCGGCTGTGGATATGTACTCTGTATTGTCCCCAGCAGCATGTACGTCAAGGATTTCTGGGTCTGAAAGCATCTCTTGTTTGACGTACTTATCGCAATCAAAGGTATCCCATCCATCCCATAGAATAGTCTCAATTGGCGTATCCTTTACCTTGATCTTAGCTATATTGCTGCCATCTGGGTGGCCAGATATCCCATATTGGATAAAGGATTGCCGGACCATCTGGGCAGCCTTGTCAGCAGCCAGCCGGCTGGCTGCTGCTGCCACTGTATGGGTAACCATAATACGCTTCATTGACGTCGTCCAGACAAGTGGCTGGCCAGCTGCCTGGGCCAGCTGCTCTGCGTTATAGACGTAGTCGTCTGTTGCTTCAGAAAGCCACTGCTTAAAGGGCTTATTGACGGCAGTATCGAGAGGTTGAAGAAGGGAGGTTATGCCTAGCGGAATAAGGCTAGGCGTAATGTGGTTGGTGCGAAGTTGAGATAAGATAGATGAGGTCTTGTAGAAGGTAGTAACGTTTATAACTAATAGATACTCTTGCCTAGCTGTTAAAGGGAGGAATTCTTTAGTTATCTACTTATTGAGCAGATACTCGTTATTATAGGCAGTATCGTTGAATTTAATAGTAATCTGGCTATTATACTTATTGCCTTTGTTACCCTTAATTTGATTGCCTTAATTGCTGGGCTTACCGTGAAAGATAAGCTTAGGTGTTACGACCCAGGAAAGCGTTGGTTAACGTAACCACCTGGAACGAACCCACGAGGGACCAGGGGACATTCGGGCTCATGTATGCATGATCACGGCGCTTACGGGCAAGGGTCGGAACGGAAGAACTATGGACAGATCACGTGATGATAAGAAAGTGATCAAGAGATAAGGTGATCACTGGGAGCGATCACCAAGTGAGCAGCTCACCCCGGACCCACTCTAGTTGATCACCATCAACAGCATCACGATAGGGAGACATCAGTATATAGACAGGACTTGAGCCTGGGGCTCAAAGACTCTCCATAGCTCTTCAGCAATCAACTTCGTGATTCACTCTCTCATAAGTGACTC
The DNA here is from genome assembly GCF_022836535.1 of Colletotrichum spaethianum. NCBI lineage: Eukaryota > Fungi > Ascomycota > Sordariomycetes > Glomerellales > Glomerellaceae > Colletotrichum > Colletotrichum spaethianum. The sequence continues at coordinate 861,983 of NW_026054793.1, forward strand.
TTAGATTATCCTTCTGTTGTGAAGCTATAAAGCTATCTACGCCTAGACGTGCCTGACTGATCACCAGACACCAACAGACCAGCAAGATTACCAACAAGACTTACCTTACTGTTACCGAGTATCGACCTCAGCTGCCTATTAGCAGAAAACACCACTGTCGGATATCTGACCGTAACACTTTGATTGCTCCTGTTTAGTAAGTTGACCTTGATACTCACCAAACAGTAACGATGTCCTCCAAAGCCACCCCGACTTCATCTAGCGGATCCAAGGGAAAGGCGGTCGCACCCCCTAAACCCATGAGCTTGGACCAGGAAATGAAGGGCGCCGAATCCTCTAGCGACGAGGACGACAATGCTGAAATGGCCAAGCAACTCAAGAAGGCCCACAAGGACATCGCGGACATGCAACAGATGTTCAACAACAACGCGGCACTCCTTGACCAACTTCGGGCTGAGGTCCAGCAAACCAACAATCTCAGGGAAGAAGTTCGCACTCTCCGAGCTGCTGCCAACATCATCTCGACCCCAGTGGATGGGCGGGAAAAACTCAAGCTCAACTCCCCCACCACCTACGACGGGACCCCTGGAACGCTTAAAGGATTCTTGATACAGGTCAGGACCTACCAGACGTTTCACTCTGGCAACTTCCGTACGGAAACGGAGAGAATCATCCATGCAGGCACCTTCTTCAGAGGACGAGTCCTCTCTTGGTTCGAACCCTACCTAGAAGACTACCTGGACAGTGAGACGCTGGAGCACTGCAACCTAGAGACCCAGCAAATCTTTGGGAGCTTCGCAGGATTCGAGTACGCCTTGAAATCCTTATTCCAGGACCCAGACGAGAAACGACAAGCCGAGCGAGACTTGGCAAATCTCAAACAAACCAAGTCAGCCACCAACTACGCTGCAGAGTTCCGAAGAATCTGCGCACGACTTGATTACACCGACGACACCAAGATCTTCATGTTCTACCAAGGACTTAAGGAAGAAGTAAAAGACGAGCTATCCAAGCTCGACCGACCCAACGACTTCCTACAATACGTGGAAATCGCAGTCAGAATCGATACCAGGCTGTACGAACGGCGAAAGGAAAAAGGAGAAGCACGCCGCCCTCAGCCGAATACCAGCAAAAAGTATGTGCCGCAGGGACCTAGGAACTCGCAACCCAACTCGTACTGGCAGAACAACCAACAACACAGTAAGCCGAGCACCTCCTATGGGCAACACAGCGGACCCATGGACGTTGGTGCTGCAACCAGGAAGCCTCACCAGAACCACCGGGATCCGAAGGACTTCAAATGCTACAACTGCGAGAAGCCCGGCCACATAGCTAGAGACTGCAAACAACCTAAGCGACTCCAGAACCGACCCGTACCTGAAGGCACTAGGAAAGCCAACGTAGCAAGAAGGGAAGTTCCCCACGAACAAAGGAACTGGACCACCTGCTTCGACGACAACTGTTTAGTTCATCAAGAACTGAAAGAGCAAGCCGGATGGTACCCACAACAGCCCAAACCCAGAACTGTGGCAATCTCCCGACGAACCCAGAAAGGAGGCCACCCAGAACAAACCACGGTTCAGCAACTGGAGCAACGAAACCAACAGCTAATCACCAAGCTCATCCGAGCCAAGGAAGCTGCACAAAGCAAGGAAGACAACCCCTGTATGCCCGACACCCTGAAAGTCATCGAGGAACGACTCCAACTACGCATACAAGCCCAAGGGAACTTCCAGAAACAATGGGCACTCGAGGAGGACTTCGAGAACGCTCTCAAGGAGGAAAGGAGCATCAAACCTGGGAAGCCCACTAAGATAGTAGCCGTGGGACGGAAGCAACCACGACGACCCAGATTTTCTCCTCCAAAACTCGGGTTCAGGGAACCCACACCCCAGGAGTCGATTGAAGTACTTGGCGAGAAAACAAGCTCTGAAGAAGAACATGAGGAATCGCTTGATGAGTTCGAACCCTCGAGCAAGCTCGAAAGAAAGGCTGCCAAGCAACTCATGGATCTCAGAAGATCAAGCCAAACCTCTACGCAATCGACATCCTACAAGGATATTGAGAAGAAAACCAGGACGATTACATTCACACCATTCTCAGAAGAAGAAGAATCCTCTGACGAATCGGACCCTGGACGAGAAGTCTTCCGTGAAAGGGAAGCACAGCTCTACGAGGCCAACCAAAGCCCAACTCATTACGACCCGGACGAACCAATAGCTGCGCAAGCGAATGTCGACTTCAGCGACGACCCGATGGTCAAAAGGGCTTGGCCCACCAAAAAGGACTACCCTGAGTACCGACCACAGTACGAAAAGAATGAGGACGATCAAGAAGTCTGGTTCTATGGAACAGACGATACCGGAATCGACGGGAAACCAGTAGTATCCGTCCTAGAGGAACCTATATTCGGAGACCACGAGTACCTCGACCAAAAACACGCACGCCACACCGAAGTATTCTGGGCCGATTGCATCTACGACGAATGCCAGTTCCACCTCCAGGACAAGGAACTTAACGACTTCTTCCCTCGACGAAGGAAGCAGCAGCCGATTCCCATGATCTACCTCCACCACCAACTCGGCACATGGATAGTCAAGGAATTCAAAGCGAGCTGGTTACACATGCAACCCAGTCCGGAACACCCGGTTCTGTGCTACAACGGACTGATCAAACACTGGTCCAAATGCATGCACGACGAATGTATGATGCATTACGTAGGCAAAGCCAAAACCTGGAGAACCCAGATTAGGGAACAAACCCCCCCGAGATAAAACCGGTGGACATGAAGGGGAAGCAAGCCCACCGACACTACTCAAAAAACTAGGGACGCCAACTGCACAGGGACAGCAGAAGGCGACACTGAGGAAGTCCCTATACCTCGCCACGACGACAGACGCCTCACACCTGGTTCTGAGCGTCTACATCGAAGGACAGCCCACTCAGGTCGTAATTGACAGTGGAGCACAAGCAAACCTGATGTCACCACGACTGGTGAATCAACGAGGAATCACATGGAGATTCAAGGAGGAACCATACACCCTGCAAAACGTGGAAGGAGAAACAGTTGAGTACGGTGGAGGCACCATTGACAGAGAAACCGCGCAACTCTCTATGGTTACCCATGACCGTCAAGAACATCTGATCTTCGACATAGCACAAATAGGAGACATGGATGTCATCCTTGGAATCCCATGGTTACGACAACACAACCCGAGCATAGATTGGAGAACAGGCCAACTCCAATGGAGAGATTCGACTGCGAGGCAGCGTTGCAAGCCGCAACCCCCGAGTGAATCAAAGCGACACAGATACGTCGCATACGTCAAAAGAATCGAGCCCACGAAGGACGAACAATTCGAACAATTCATCAACGATCAACGAGAGGAAGAACGCCTCTCTCCGATCCCAGAACAATACCGCAAGTACACCAAACTCTTTGCTGAAGAATTGGAAACCGGCTTGCCTGAACATAGCTCGTACGATCACGAGATCCCGCTCAAAGAAGGAGCACACCCGAAGTTTCACAAAATCTACGGACTGAATGAAACGGAACGCGAGGCACTTGACAAATACCTCGAAGAAAACCTACGCAAAGGTTACATCCGACCATCGACATCCCCTGCAGGATACCCAATATTGTTTGTACCAAAGAAAAATGGCAAACTACGACTCTGCGTGGATTACCGACAACTCAACGATATTACAATCAAGAACTGCTACCCGCTACCTCTTATCTCAGAATTACGAGACCAGCTGTACCACGCCAAATGGTTCACAGCCATCGACCTCAAAGGAGCCTACAACCTGATCAGGATGAAGGAAGGCGAGGAGTGGAAGACTTGCTTCCGCACCAGGAAAGGCAACTTCGAGTATCTAGTCATGCCTTTCGGACTCACCAATGCACCCGCCACCTTCCAGACAATGATCAACCACGTCCTGAGAGAATTTATAGATGTGTTCGTTGTCGTCTACCTAGACGATATACTCATCTACTCTCGTACCCCCGAGGAACACGAGAAGCACGTTCACACCGTACTCCAACGACTACAAGAAGCCAAACTACTAGTCGAACCCGAAAAGAGCGTATTCCACAGTCAACGAGTCGACTTCTTAGGATTCACCATCACACCAGGAAAGATCCGGATGGAAAATGGAAAAATCGCGGCCGTCAAGGACTGGCCCCGACCTCAAAATGTCAAGGACATCCAATCCTTTTTGGGATTCGTCAACTTTTACCGACGATTCCTCAAAGGATATTCCGCCAAAATCAACCCCCTCATCAAGCTCACCAGAAAGGACGTACCCTTCGAATGGACCGAAGAACAAGAAAAAGCCTTCGAAGAAGTCAAGCAACAAGTTTGTTCCGAACCAGTTCTGATAATCCCAGACCCAAGAAAACCCTTCGAACTGGAAACCGACGCTTCAGACTACGCCATCGGTGGACAACTCGGCCAACGCGACGATGAAGGAAAGCTACACCCTTGCGCTTTCTTCTCTCGAAAACTTAGCGGAGCCGAGCTCAATTACCAAATCCACGACAAGGAACTCATGGCAATTATCGAAGCTTTCCAAGAATGGAAACCTCAGTTATCCGGGACCAAACATGAAGTCAAGGTCTACACCGACCATAAGAACCTCACTCACTTCACCACCTCTAAAGTCCTCAACAAACGACAGATCAGATGGTCTGAATTCCTGTCAGAATTCAACTTCAGAATCATCTACGTCAAAGGATCTGAGAACGGAAGAGCTGATGCCCTAAGCCGAAGACCGGACCACGAAACCCCGGTACCAGAAGAAACCCAAGTCATCCTCAAGGAGGACAAGAACGGTGACCTTGTCCCAGCACAGAAACTCATTATGATCGGTACCCGTGTCAATACCAGCACGACTGGCAGGATGACACCTGAACAGATCATGGAGATTCATAGTGCTAGGGCCCACGGACACCAAGGAGTTACCAAAACATTTAAACGAATTCGACAACATTACGACGCACGAGTCACTCGAGCAGAAGTGGCTTCAGCAATCAAGGATTGCGACATGTGCAAGAAAAGCAAAAATAGTCCACACAAACCATACGGACAATTGCAACCACTACCAGCGCCACCAGAAGCGTGGCACTCAATCTCTTTGGACTTTATCGTCAAACTCCCCAAGTCAAAAGAACCACTCACGAAAACCTACTATGACAGCATATTGGTCATTGTCGACCGACTCACGAAATACGCATACTTCATCCCGTACTTAGAGTCAAGCACGGCAGAAGACCTAGCGTACGCGTTTTTGAAATACATCGTCAGCAACCACGGATTGCCCAAGGAAATCGTATCCGATAGAGACAAACTGTTCACATCCAAGTTTTGGAAATCCCTGATTTCGCAACTAGGAGCTGATCACAAGCTATCGACCGCTTTTCACCCACAAACCGATGGACAAACCGAACGAATCAACCAGATACTGGAACAGTATCTACGATGTTATGTCAACTACGACCAAGACAATTGGGTACCATTGCTTCCAATGGCCCAATTCGCCTATAACAGTGCTATAGGAGAAAGCACACTGAACTCCCCATTCTACCTGAATTACGGATTCGAGCCTACGGCATATGGAGAACCTCGACAGGGACCACGAGCACTAAAGGCTGTGGCAGATTACAACAAATTACGAGAAATCCAAGAGAATGCCACCAAAGATCTCGAATTTGTCAGGGCACGAATGAAGAAATACGCCAACACATCAAGGGTTGAGGGACCAACCTTTGAAGAGGAAGATAGCGCGTATCTTCTGCGACGCAACATCAAAACGAAAAGACCAAGTGACAAATTGGACTACAAAAAACTTGGACCTTTCAAAATCATTCAGAAAATCTCAGACGTCAACTTCAAACTCGACTTACCAGACACAATGAAGATACATCCAGTTTTTCATATCGCACTGCTTGAACCAGCACCGCGAGGATCAAACACCAACGACTGCATCATCGTGGAACCAAACGAACCGGAGTACGAAGTCGAACGAATCATTGACGAGCGAGAGGAAAACGGAGAAACACAATATCTTATTAAATGGAAAGGATACGGACACGAGGACAATTCATGGGAGCCAGTCAAGAACCTCCAACACTCCCAGCAACTCCTTCAGGACTATCGCGAGTCCCAGAACCCTCAGCCACGAAACCCTCAACAGGCAGCTCACCGAAGGACTGCCAGGACGGATCGCTAGGATCAAAAGACTCAAGGAAGGACAGGTCAATTGCACCAAAACCACCACTAGCCTGTACCTCGTGAACCGCCTCAACCACCGGATCGACGGGCGAATCCGCAGGCCACTCAGCAGCGGCCTCACGACCCCTCTTGAAAATCATCCGTTTCTCTTTACGTAAACGATCGAGCCGGGCAAGAGACGCATCCATCTCCGCCTGCGCAAGACGGAACAGTTCTGCTTGCTTTCGCAGTAACTCCGCCTTCTGACGAAGCAACTCTTCCTCCTGCTCTTCAGCCTTATCCAGACGATCGGCTTCATTCAGCAAACGATCCACTACGATCATTAGAAAGCCACACACCTCGGAACCACGAAAAACACTCACATTCGCAAACCGCATTATCATCCCCATCACAAGAGCGACCCCGGCGAGTACACTCTTGACACTTCTGGAAACCCGCAAGCATCTTGCAACGGATCCCCTTGGAACGACACCAACTACACGGCATTTCGATTTCAATTCCGTGTTCACGAATCCTCAAGGAATCCGCGAGACGGCGCTTGGTGGAAGAAGCCTTGCCAGATTTAAGAGTGTCTGACTCTGCCGCATTAGTCACCAACGACATGGTGGAAGAAAGATGAGAATGAGATAAACCCAGGGACAGCCCGCGGCGGGAACCCACTTACCTATATAGGTCTAAGGGGCTAGACCTTTGGAGGGGAGACCTGATGTTACGACCCAGGAAAGCGTTGGTTAACGTAACCACCTGGAACGAACCCACGAGGGACCAGGGGACATTCGGGCTCATGTATGCATGATCACGGCGCTTACGGGCAAGGGTCGGAACGGAAGAACTATGGACAGATCACGTGATGATAAGAAAGTGATCAAGAGATAAGGTGATCACTGGGAGCGATCACCAAGTGAGCAGCTCACCCCGGACCCACTCTAGTTGATCACCATCAACAGCATCACGATAGGGAGACATCAGTATATAGACAGGACTTGAGCCTGGGGCTCAAAGACTCTCCATAGCTCTTCAGCAATCAACTTCGTGATTCACTCTCTCATAAGTGACTCTTAGATTATCCTTCTGTTGTGAAGCTATAAAGCTATCTACGCCTAGACGTGCCTGACTGATCACCAGACACCAACAGACCAGCAAGATTACCAACAAGACTTACCTTACTGTTACCGAGTATCGACCTCAGCTGCCTATTAGCAGAAAACACCACTGTCGGATATCTGACCGTAACATTAGGCAGGATACGTTGGATACTATTAGCGAAGATATAGAGGATAAGGGTGGCTTGGCGCTTACTCTAGCTACTACGATCAGTCTTGCCAGTAACGGTATAGGCGCCCTTGTCAGCCCATGTTGACCCATCGAGATACTTAAAGGGTATAGGGGTCTCGTCAAAGTTGATAATGCGATGGGTTGGAAATTGAAGGCCAGTTAATAGGTCAAGAGGCAGCTGGGCTAGTGCCGGCTGACTAACTTGCCGGTTAAAGTAAAGGAACTGGGTAATAATAACAAGATAGTTAGCGGGCAACTTTAAGGCTTGCTTTGTGAGCCAATAATAGGAAATATTTTAGCGGCTATAGAAACCGCTAAACCAACCAACAGAGAAGCAGAAGGTAAATAGGCCAGGGTATCTGCTGGCAAAAAGGGCTCTTGCCGTACGTCTAAACCAGCCAGTAGTAACAACCCTAGATTCGTCACGTTGCTGGCGAAATTGGGTATAGAGGTCAGCCTCTAGATCGGGCCAGCTAGGCTGGCTACTGCTGGCAGCTGGGTTATTGACGATAGTATCTCGTCGCTGGTACTAGCCTCGAATTGTCGTGCGAGGGATCTTGAAATAACTGGCTGCCTCGTCAAAGGTTGGGCGGCGTAGGCCGTTGGCAGGGTCAAGAGGGGTATCGCCAATGCATTAACGGGTAACAGGCCAGGGCTCAATGGGGTATCGGTGGTGCTCAAGGTACATTAGTACAGCAACTTGCTTGCGTTGGCGATAGGATCGCTGCGATCTCTGGGCTGCTGTTGCTGCAGCGTAACTTCGCTTAGTAATTGGGGTAGCCGTCTTGCCGCGAGGCTTCTTTTGCGGCGTAACTGGCAAGGTATTGCGATCGATATCGCCCAGCGGCTGGCGGTTGGGCATCGTCAAAGTAGGTAGGTTGCGATAGTTGAAGTGGGTGTATCCTGGAGGTTGTAGTGGCTGTGAAGGTTGCAGGCAACAACGATGATGCTGGCTGGCGCTGGCTGACCGCCTTCGATAATAGGCCTAGCTGGCTGCTGGGCTGCTAGCCAATTTGGGCTAGTGCAGAAAAAAGTGGAAGGCGAGTTGACCGAGTAGATACGGTATGTACACTCGAGACAGGATCCTCTCCCCATGGTTGCCTCAGGCCGATCTGGGGTTGGGGACGGTGCGATGGGCATCGCGTTGCGTTCTTCTGGAAGCCTTCGAAAGTCGAAGTCTGCTCATCACAGGCCTCATGAAGTGGCATCACTCTAGCATTCTGCCGACAGGTCCGAAGGTTTCGGTCTGCAGGAGGGGATTCATAGTTTGAGGTTCGCAGCCTGGGCAGGATCGACTTGTGGGGAATCGGCACGGGCGCGCGTGTCGGGACGAAGCTCCAGCGGTTTGGCTGCGTGCGCTCTGGGCTAGTCCGGCCCATGCGATTCCTGCGACCGAGCCTGGGTGCTCGCATTGACGCGTGTAACGGCCCCGGCGTGTTCGCCTGGCGCACGTCGATGGGCAGTTTGGGGGCCGCTGCCATCCTATTTCCCGTATAGGAAGTCAGCAGAGTCAGGTCGCTTGGCGTTTTGGTCAGGCAAAGGTTGTGTTGTCCATGTAAGACCACGGAGTTAGGCTCGAGAGGTGGTCCTGCACCAATAACCATAACCCCGCCCGGCATGGCCCAGCAACTTTTTATTTATACTATATGTTAAACTCACTTGTTAGAAGTCCAGGTTGGACTTGAAGTTTCCGACTCCATCTCGGGGTGGTGCAGAACTCTCGAAACACTTCCGTAATCTTCTGCGCGCGGCTTCCGCGCGATGTGGCACGGCGGCTTGGTTGGGTTGCAACAGGCATCAACGACGCCCGTATCAGCCCGGTCCAACCCCGTGCCCCGGAGGCACCTCCGGGGATTGGGAGGATAGTGCTTCTGTGAAATGGGGGGCCCGGGTGGGGTCAGCCCAGCGAGGGGCTGCCAGATCGCAAAGGGGATCGCGAGACAACAGCTAGCCAGAGCGTGGAGATAAGATCTCCTACCTCTCCTACCTCTCTTCCAGGACACGACCAAAATGGCAAACAGACACGGTCCGGAAGAGACGTCACATAGTTTGGACGGCCTAATGTTAGACCGCAGATCACTAATGAAAGGCCCGAATACGCTGCTGTTGTTTAGCTTCACTGATTCATTCCAATCCAACGGGTTGGGTGTCCGAGAGCCTGAATATGCTGCGGCTGCTTAACTTCCCTGATTCATTCCAATCAGCGGCTTCGGCGTCCGGCATTGAGGTTACTCTCAAAGTTTGAAGGCTTCTGTTGGACAGCTGACCTATCTGGTCTCTCGTACAAGTCATTGTCTTGCAATCGTGGTATCATTTGTTGGTCCATGGAAATATTGGATGCCGCAGCTTCTCTCGCACGAGAAACCGGGGACAACAGCCCCCATCCGCCTATCTGCCTGACCACTGTTCTCTCCAGCCGCCCTTCTCGAATAACCACAACGCCTCCGTGGCGTACGCACGACTTCCCCTGTGGCCGCCCTCGACTATGGCCGCCTCTGAAAGACTTTCCAGCACCCGTCCCTCCTGGATACTGCTCCAGATGCCCCTCGCCAGACTGTCCTCCTCGCCGTTGCCCCATTCTCCTTTACCCAACCTGTACATGATCCGTCCTAGCGTCTGGAAGGCGACGCAGCGCTGCGCGGGGACGGCACTCCGCGCGTAGATGGAAAGCTCCTCGATCGTATACCCCGCCGCCTCGGGCGCCTGGCCGTGGTGGTGCAGCCCCTTGGACACAGGGATCGATCTGCTGAGCTTGGGCGGGATCAGGCCGCCTTTGAAGTCGAATCGCAGCGCCGAGATGGGCAGCGAGGGCTGGCCCGGGTAGTAGGGAGACTCGCGATCTGCAGGACTGTGAGCGGTGGGGATGGGCGCCATCCAGGCGAGCTTGCTCGGGTCGGCGGGCAGGTTCGGGAAGAACTTCTCGTGGAGGGTCGCAAGGAAGTCCGGGTGGGAGGGGTCGAGGTCGGGCAGCGCAGGCGGCTGGGGGAAGTGCGTCTTGTCGGGTTGGGAGTTTAGCGGGAAGAGGTCTTCCGGAGGCGCGGTTGGAGGTTTGTCTTCGTCCACGGGAGGCGGTGGTGATGACTCCGAGTCTTCTACCTCGGCAAAGGATACGGATTTTGGAGCGGGCTTTGAAGTTGCTTGAGGTCGACTTTGAGTTTGAGGTTTTGGTGGCGCAGCGGTGTCTTCAATCTTGATCTCTGGCGCCGGAGCCGCCGGCTCTTTGACTTTGCTATCTTCCGCGACGGGCGGGTCGAAGGGATTGGGGCCATGCTGCTCGTCAATATTGGCCCTGCCGAGAAGACGTTGGATGAGCGACGGGTCGAGGGAGTCCATCAGCTCCTTCCTCTCCCTAGCGATGTCCTCCGGGCTCATGTCCTCCAGCTTCTGCCTGTTTTCGCGATCGATCCGGCGGCGCTCGGCGGCCTCGAAAGACTTTTGCGAGTCGCTGCCGCCATTTTCTTCCGGTTGTGTCGAGATGGAGCTTGTCGCCGCGGCGGTCTCGGCGCCAGTGACGGGCTTGCCTTGCCGCTGCTGCTTGAAGGCCGACACGCGAGTGCGTTTCTTGTGTGCAGGGAAGCCGGTCGGGGCGGCGTCGATGTCGTTGAATGCGACTGGAGGCTTCGCGGGCGGCGTCTCCTTCTCGACGATGTCACCGACCAACATTAAGGGATTCATGGTTGTGACTGCTGCGCTGTCGTGGCTGCGGTTGGTGAGTAGGGGGAATTTAAGAGGTTCACGTTTCTGAGGTGCTCACCAATCCGATTGTGGTGGGGTTTCCCTTTTTTTCTGCAAGTGCGATAAGCTGGGGGGTGACGTACCTTTTTTTCTTCTGTGCTTGCCTTATCTCACTGTACACCCCTAGGCTGGCTGGTGTCCCTCCCCCCTGCGCGAAGCTTCCTTGCCTTCTTTCGGAACTGCCCGTGCGGCACCCCGACACAAGCTCGTTTTCAGATGGGAGCACATTGGGGAACCAGGGTCGCCTCGCCAATGGGGTTTATTGTGTTTGGGGTCGAAATTGCCGCATATCAAAATCTCACGATCGAGAGCGACCTCAGCATTGTCGGCCAAGTGCGTTCGATTCCAATGCATCTTTTCGCCTTTGTCAAATGGAAGTTGAAAGAGCCACAAACGGCTGGGCCAGGCGGGCTGCGCTAGTGGGAGGCTCCGAGCTCGTTGGCTCTCTCTCGCCCCAAACCCCGAAAATGCGCCGTTTTTAGAGTTGTGGCTGACAGGCGGGAACTGAGCCACATCATGTTTTTGCATTAGCGCCGATCGTTCGTGTATTTCCAGAAAACTTTGGATGGGTCGCCTTGTGTTTCCGCTTGGATTGACACTGTACCTGTGTCAA